>NC_142950.1:8493253-8513253 GCF_046866305.1 Octopus bimaculoides
TTAATTTATTAATATCTATCTATCTATCTATGCATACATACATGCACATGTATAAACATGTGTGTTTGTGTGTGTGTCTGTTAGGTCTTTGTCTATATCTAGGTGTATATATGTATGTTAGTATGTATGTATGTATATATATATATAATGTATGTATAAGCTGGCGTAAAGGCGTAGGAGTGGCCGTGTGCTAAGTAGCTCGCTTACGAGCCACATGGTTCTGGGTTCAGTCCCACTGTGTGGCACCTTGGACATGTGTCTTCTACTATAGCCTGGGGCCGACCAAAGCCTTTTGAGTGGATTTGGTAGACGGAAACTGAAAGAAGCCCGTCGTATATATGTATATATATGCGTATGTGTGTGTGTATATGTTTGTGTGTCTTTGTCCCCCCAACATCGCTTGACAACCGATGCTGGTATGTTTCTCTTACAATGATACAAGGGATCTTTTTAAAAACCATTTTTTTACTCAAACGAAACATGCATGAATCTTCCAAAATTACTTTGCGTCCCCAGTGTAACAAAGTACAGAAAGTCAACATTCATTTGGAACATACACGAAATGTTATAACATTCAAGATTGAATGTGACGGTAAAGAAAGTGAATCTCCAAGATAATTCAGAAGACATAATTCAATTTTCCATACAAAAATTATTTATTATTTTACAATTTTTAAACGAACACTGAACAAAGCCTTTAGAAAGGAATATCTTGCTGTTGTGAACGTTAATTAATTTACAACTTTTACTAAATGATGTATGTAGCAAGACATAAATTCATGTGGCATCATGTATTTTAACTGTGTAAGGTTATATGTTGTAGAATAAATACTAACACAGTAAAAAGTTTGTGCAGCGTTTAATATTAACGCTGTTATAACAGCATAGCAGGAATACGATAAGGACGATAGGACTGTTAAAAAAGCATTGTCTTCAAATTGGTTATAAGGACTGGAATAACATTTCTGTAATAATATTAAAAGAGGCGCTGAAGCTTTCTACTTCACCAAGTTTTCGATTTTGTTGTAATAAGCCAGACTAATTTTTATATATATATATATATATTTGCGAGTGTTGTGAGTGCTGTCAAATCAGGGAAATCTTCACGTTGGTTGTAAGAATCAAAATAATATTTCAGCACATTAGTGATAATGGTTAATGGTGTTTAAGGTGCAACACTCTATGATGAAAAGGAAAATCCAAACAGTGGTACTTCAAAGTGAACACTGTTGTTCGTTCAACGTCCAGGCAGTAACTAAACTAAGCTCTTTCAAAATCGGCGCGTTTTCATAAAAATTATCACACATCCACTCGTACACACATAGATTTTGACATACAGTGACATACATATGCTCAGACATATCTATACCTGTGTGTGTGTGTGTGTGTGTGTGTGTGTGTGTGTGTGTGTGTGAGTCGTCACAAAAATGTATGTATACTCACACATACATACACTCTGAAACACATATGCTTGTCAGTCATAGACCTAACGTTCCTAAGGAACGTGCAAACACACACACTGACCGACACATACACACACATACAGAAAATGTGTCGTCGTCGTATAAAACGTCGTTTACGGTAGTTGACTTACGAAGATTTCATGTTCAAATTCTGTAATGCAAATATGTAAATGAAAATAAAGTTTTGTTGGTAGCCGATGGTTTACTGAATCTTTTGATAGCCCATACATCATAATCGGCAACTCAATTTTCGAATGCATAAGGAACATACGCACACATACAAACTCATATATATATATATATATATATATATATATATATATATATATATATATATATATATATATATATGTATCTATGTATGTGTTTGCATGTATATATATATATATGTATATATATGTATCTATGTATGTGTTTGCATGTATATATATATATATATATATATATGTATCTATGTATGTGTTTGCATGTGTATATATATATATATATATATATATATATATATATATATATGTATCTATGTATGTGTTTGCATGTGTATATATATATATATATATATATATATATATATATATATGTATCTATGTATGTGTTTGCATGTGTATATATATATATATATATATATATATATATGTATCTATGTATGTGTTTGCATGTGTATATATATATATATATATATATATATATATATATATATATATATATATATATGTATCTATGTATGTGTTTGCATGTATGTATATATATATATATATATATATATATATATATATGTATCTATGTATGTGTTTGCATGTATGTATATATATATATATATATATATATATATATATATGTATCTATGTATGTG
Organism: Octopus bimaculoides; assembly: GCF_046866305.1. NCBI lineage: Eukaryota > Metazoa > Mollusca > Cephalopoda > Octopoda > Octopodidae > Octopus > Octopus bimaculoides. Next base: position 8,495,567 of record NC_142950.1, read on the forward strand.
TTTGCATGTATGTATATATATATATATATATATATATATATATATATGTATCTATGTATGTGTTTGCATGTATGTATATATATATATATATATATATATATATATATATATATATATGTATCTATGTATGTGTTTGCATGTATATATATATATATATATATATATATATGTATCTATGTATGTGTTTGCATGTATATATATATATATATATATATATATGTATCTATGTATGTGTTTGCATGTATATATATATATATATATATATGTATCTATGTATGTGTTTGCATGTATATATATATATGTATCTATATGTATCTATGTATGTGTTTGCATGTATATATATATATATATATATATATATATATGTGTGTGTGTATATATATAGTTCTTTTATGGTTCCTTGTTTTGAGGCTGATGAGCAAGCTGGTCAATTTATTGCTTACAACACAAAACAATGAAATTGCAAACGTTATGAAACGCTTCTTTCGGTATTTGTGGAGTTTCTTATTCAGGGGTTACCCTCCGTTCGACGACTGTCGAATGTTATGTATCTTAAAACCCATCTTCTAAGTTTCTCAAGAAAACCAAGTACAGTGGTGTGCGGTCCAGATAACGCGGATTGATGTTCAAGGGAATTTAGTTCGAACGCGGAATCATGTGATTTTCAACTGTAAATTCTTCGCAACTTGTCAAGCCTGCTATTCGATTACATTTAACGTATTCTCTGCAGAATATTATTGAGATTTATTAGGAATTTGTGAAACGTATTTTTTTTTTTAATATAATGGAAAACGCTATTTGAGCAGCGCATGTATACCTAAAGTAGCTATCATTTGATAAATTGTTTGTGAATTTTTCTCGTTCTTATTTTTGTATTAGAAGTTTGTAATATAATTATCGATAAATTAGTTAACATTCTTTCTAATATTTGTATTACTTTCGCTTTAACCTTAACCCCCACTATGACACATTCTCTTTGAAGATAGCCACGCAAACAGCTGAATGTTCACTAAATCTTTCTTCTTCTCCTATCGGAAAAAGTATTACATCCATTTCTATAGAAACCAAATACATCATTAAAGAATTTCAATCACTGAACATTACGTAGGCTAACAGATTTTCCATTCGTATGTTGTGTGTTCCTTTAAAGATTTGTAGTGAATGCTGCCAATATTCAGAAAGAAAAAAAAATCATCTATATATTTATTTACAATAATTGAGTCACCAAGAATACATGCAATTGATGGCTGATTTGCTCTCCACTATGAAGCTTCAATTGCAATTTCTATCCTCATATGAACTGCTAAATCTATTTGATAGATGTATATCTACAATTTTACAGTTCAGGATTATTGTATTTGAATTTCGTAGATTATGGGAAAATCTCATATCTACATTTATCAATTGAGAATATTAACAATTGGCCACTGAAAGGCTTATTCTGTTCCCTTGATAAATGCCAGAGAAAGCAAGTGCCATACAGAATTTACAAAACCGATTTATCACTGAATATCCACATCTTCCTTTACTAACTACTTGCTAATACACGAGGGAGAATATAGATATTGAAATCTATACAGATTCATTATGAGAGATATAGCAGGAATGTGAAACATCCAAGCTTGTATGCCATGGTGCAGTCTCAATACTTTGTACACAAACCGAATAAAGATTACAGTAGGCAATCGTTTGTCTTGTTAAAATTGGTTGGGTTTAAATGAAAGGAACATCAAATTTCCTTTTTATTATCCTATGTTCCTCTGGAGGTTGGTATGTAACCAATGGAGTTATAGATATCAATTAACGATCACACGATAACTTTGTATATATATATATATATATATATATATATATATATATATATATATAAATGGTTCTAAGACACATACGGGCAAAATTGTTTTACAGGTGATATGTAGTTCCATGGAGGAAAATATTGCTACCATTTGAAAATACTAAATGGTCTAGACATAAAACAGAATGAGAGGAACGACGGGGGAGATTAAAATTTGATTTAGGTGGTAGTAAATGATCAGAAGGGTAAATAATATTTTAGTAGAAGCAGAGCAGTTTATTCACAACTACGTTTCTTTCATCTATAAAGCAGTATTTAAGACATTAATGTTTCAAAACTGCAGAGAATGGAGTGAGTAATAGCATTTATTATACACAGAAGAGGCATTTAAATCAGCAATACACTCAATAACGACTCTTAAAATGCTTGCTTATACTTCAACTGCGTTCGATTAATATGCATAAGGATCACTCGCGATAATAATTTTATATCGTAGACTCTGCCTCACTTGAGAGAAGCTTACCTGCAAACCACTGATCAGCGGAACGAAACACGAAGTTAACACAACGTGGCCACCTATGCGGTCGATAAGCAGTCGCCATTTTGACTGCACGCTATATTTTAACGATACAGGTATAAGTATGTTTTTGAGTGGTTGTGCTGGTGTCGATGGTGGTATTTCTGTTGCTAAAGCAAGCAGCATAACTCTCTGCGGAATTGAATTAGTAACCAACATCTTAATTTCATATATTTTTGGTATTGCTAAGACATGTAATTGTCTGGAAATACATTTTACTTATCAAGATAACGCATGATTAAGCTAGCGTTAACTTCACAGGAAACAACATTGCTCACAAGAACGCTTTCGGTTAGTGTTTAATCTCTCTAGGAAATATTAAGAAATGCTTATGATTTTAAGCGCACACAAACATATACATGTATATATTCATGCATACATGCATGCATTCATACATACAAATATATGTATGCATACATGCATACTTACATATATACATACATACACACACATACGTATGTATGTGTGGATGTATGTACAGAAATTCAGTGCTGATATTCACTGTGTTCATAGGGCTGTAAATTTTATTTTTACACGATATTCCACGTATAGAAATGTAAAACGACAACAACAGCAACAGTAAAAACAACTGCATACCCCCCCCCCCAAAAAAAAAGGAAAAAATGGATTTGGTCTGGTAAATTATTATACGAAATTACATTTTGTGAAATTCTTTTGGGAAGATAGATTCTGTAAATCTGCAATGATTCAAAAAAAATGTGGAAAAAAAAATAGAAGCTAAAAAAAATTATTGGACAGGCCAAATTTCAATATCAAAACTTGACTACAAAGGAGAGAGAAGATCATGTCTAACTGAGCAAACTAAGAAAGGCAGATAAAGTTTTGCTTCGTATTTTTGTTTTCTTTTCTTCATTCTCAGCCAACTACTCCGAAGTGATACTAAGAGTTTCTTGTTTTATCGCTATATATATATATATATATAGATATATATACACACATATATATATATGAATACATACATACGCACGCACACACACACCCACACACACACATATATATATATATATACACGCATACATATTTATCATACTTGTATGTATGCGCGTATGTCTGTATATATATATGTATATATACGCATATATATGTATATAAATTCATATACGTATGTATGTATGTACTTGTAGGTATGTGTACATATGTCCCTTGTGTAAGCAGCTATTTATTCATAGCTACATGCATTATACATGGAATATCTTATATCGTTGTATTATGTCGAAGACTTTGTATGTTATAATGTATTGTTATGGGAAAGGTAGCGGTGTCGTGTCTTTCGTATTTTTTTCTTTTCTATTTTATTTTATTCTATTTTTTCCGTTTCTGATTCGAGATACGAGAAGAACAATACAATATTCATGTGATATTGTCGTTTAGGAAACAAAATAAACTATAATATGATGAAATAAGATACCTTAAATACTTAGCATGGACGATGACAATGATGACAGATATGGTGCCAATGATTATTATTATTATTATTATTATTATCATCATCATCATTATTTATCTCAGCTATCGGTACAAAGTCTGAAATTTTGAAGGGAGGGTGTAGTCGATTACATCAGCTCAACTGGGAATTATCTGATCACCCCATAGTGAAAGACAGTCAACCTCGGTGTCATTTGAACTCAGAACGTAACACAGGATGAGATGCTGCTAAGCACTTTGCCTGACGCTTTAACGATGCCCTCAGCCGGCCACCTTATGTTTTATATAGTAAAATATGTGCTAATAAATTTAACATAGCTGGCAGAATCGTTAGCATGCTGGGCAAAATGCATATCCTCCGTCTTTACGTCATTACGTCCTGCGTTCAAATTCCACCGAGGAACGATTCTGCCAACTCGCCGCCTTAATAATAATAATAATAATAATAATAATGGTTTCAAATTCCGGCGGTGTGGTTAGGTCAGTTTCATCATCACCAATATCCAGCTGGTATTTATTTTGTCGACCTAGGAGGGATTAAATTCAAAGTCGGACCCGGCGGTATTTCAACTCAGAAAGTAAAGACGGATGAAATGCCGCTGGGCACTTTGTCCGGCGTGCTAACAATTCTGCCAACTCGCATGCTTTCATAATAATAGTGATCCTTTATATTATAAGCACAAATTCTGAAATTTTGGGGGAGGAGGTTGGTCGATTACCTCGATCCCAGTCCACAATTGGTACTTATTTTATCGAACCCATAGTACATAGCAACGGGCGAAATACCGCTAAGCATTTTGTCCGGCGTGGTAACGATTCTGCCAGCTTGCACTATGGGCACAAGGCCTGAAATTTAGAGGGGAGAGGACTAATTGATTACATGAATCCCAGAGTACCGCTGGTACTTATGTTATTGGCCCTGAAAGAATGATATTGACCTAACCCTAATTTGAACACGGAACGTAAAACTGGAAGAAATGCAGTGAAGAATTTTTCCTGGCGTCATAACGATTCTACCAGCTCGCTGTCTTACCTGTTCTGTGATATTTATTTCTTTATTTCCCCCAGGGAGCTAAACACAGAGGGGCCAAGCAAAGACAAAGGGATTAAGTCGATTACATCGACTCCAGTGAGTAACTGGTACTTTCGGCGGAATCTGAACTCGGAACGTAACTGCAGATGAAATACTGCTAAGCATTTCGCCCGGCGTCCTAACGATTCCGCCAGCTCGCAGCCCTCCTGTTATATAATATTAAAACAGACACATATTTTAAAGTTATATTTATTTTACTAATATTTATATTCCAATATATCTTTTGCGAATACACCTGATAAATTAAACTTGAATGATACCAATTTTGCAAAAATATACTCATTCAATGTGCCAGTTACAAAAAGAAAAAAAAAAAAAGAAAACCGTTGTGTTGAGAAACTAAATTTTGACAATTTATGTGTGAAAACAACACGTCGAAAATATTCTCTGAATTGTGTTATTTTCCGTTCTGTTATTAATGAAACGATTGAATATTTTAACATCTCAGCATGACTAGTACTAATATATATTTCTTAATATATATTTTTCTTCTGTCAAAATATACTTTATACGCCTGTATTCATATTTACATGACTACAGACATTAAGACGGATATTATTTAAACTTCCTAACAATCTTAATACTAAATATTTTACAACTAGTTATATAAAACTATTATTTCATTTGTTTGGAATTCATTGCTTATTCCTGTTCTATTATCTACATGTGCTAACATGTGGCGAGTTACCAAAATTGTTAACACGTCGCACGATCTGCTTCTTAACGGTATCTCTTCTGGTTTTACATTTCGAGTTCACATTTTGCCGAGGTTGACTTTACCCTGCTTCCTTTCGGGGTCAATAAAATAAGAATCTGAAGGCCGCGAGCTCGCAGAAACGTTAGCACGTCGGGCGAAATGCTTACCGGTGTTTCGTCTGTCTTTACGTTCTGAGTTCAAATTCCGCCGAGGTCGACTTTGCTTTTCATCCTTTTTGGGTCGATAAATTAAGCACCAGTTTCGCACTGGGGTCGATGTTATCAACTTAATCCCTTTGTCTGTCCTTGTTTGCCCCCTCTATGGTTAGCCCCTTGTGGGTAATAAAGAAATAAGAAACGTTAGCTACGCCGGGCGAAATGCTTAGCGGTATTTCGTCTGCTGTTACGTTCTGACTTCAAATTCCGCCGAGGTCGACTTTGCCTTTCATTCTTTCGGGGTCGATAAATTAAGTACCAGTTGTGTACTTGGGTCGATATAATCGACTAGCCCCCTCCCCCAAAACTCGGGCCTTGTGCCTAGAGTAGAAAACAATAAAATAAGTACCAGTTATGCACTGGTGTCGATATAAACAAGGCCCCCTCCCTGAAAGTTTCAGGCCTTGTGCCTATAATAGAAAGGATTATTCACACGTGATGAGGCGGATTTTTTAACACGTCTGTCAAATTGCTTAACGGTATTTCTTCTAGCTTTATGTTTCGAGTTCAAATTCCGCCGAGGTCGACTTTGCCTTTCATCCATTCGGAGTTGATAAAATAAATACCAGTTACGCATTCGGGTCGATGAAATTGACTACCTTGCTCCCCCGTAATTGCTAGCCTTGGGCCAAAGTTTGAAATAATTGCCTACATGTGATAAGGCGGTGAGTTAGTAGACATGTTAACACGTTGGACAAAACGCTATAACTTTTCTTCCGGTTTTTCGTTCTGAGTTCAAATGCCGCCGTAGTCTACTTTGCCTTGCATCCTCACAGGTTCGATAAAATAAAGTAACAGTTAAATACTGGGATCCATGTAATCGACTCCCCCCCCCTGCCATGGTTCCGGGTACATTCCCACTGCGTGGCACCTAGTGCGTCTTCTTGTATAACTTTGGGCTGATCAAAGCCTTGTGAGTGGATTTGGAAGATGAAAACTGTAAGAACCCCGTCGTATATGTGTGTGTGTGTGTGTGTGTGTGTGTGTGTGTGTGTTCCACCAACATCGCTTGATGCTGGTGTGTTTACGTCCCCGTAACTTATTCTATCGGTCTCTTTTGCCGAATCACTAAGTACTAGGCTAACGAGTGCTAATAAGTCCTGGCGTCGTTTTGCTCGACTAAAGGCGGTGCTCCAGCATGGCTGCATAAAAGAATAATTCGAGCACCACACTTTAAAGTGTAATACTTATAGTTTTAAGAAGTCAAAGCATCATTTCAGGCAGAATTTGCTGCTATATCTTGCAGATCAAGCTGCCACATGAAAGTTCTATTGGCTTATAAAGAGAATTCTATAATAAAGAAATGCACTCCCTACACTCTATCCTACACATTGTACCATATACTCCAAACGCTGAAACTATCCCGCCATTTTGTTTGCGTTAACATAAAATGTTTTCCTTGTCGTATTTTCAATTAGTGAAGGGGAAAAAAAAACCGATATTTTTCTCAAATTCCTATAATTATATTCGATTATTTTCAAATGGATTCGATTATCTGTCGAACTACCGTGATGAAGTCTGAAAGAATTCAGCTCTTCAGCTCCCCTGCTCGTTCTTAAATTGTCCAAGATCCTTTAATATTGCGGTTCTTTTCTTTTTTTCCTTTTTTCTTAGACAGGTGCGAAATACGATAATGATTCTTCCATATTTGAACTGAAAGCTCCACTCGTTATGCTTTCATTAATAATCAAGAATCTCATTGTTCGTGAGAATTATCTTAATGAAGTAATTAAGCCTTGATGCAATTAATGTAGTAATTAATGAGCAGCTGTTGAATTCTTCTTCTTCATTGCAAAATTTAAAGGGTTTTTATGGTCTATGTGTCGTATGTATTCTTTCTGGCATTCATTTCTTACGTTATATTGCAGAATTCCAATATGCAGGTGTAAATAGCGATTGCTTTTGACAAGGCAAATCAAATGTTGCGTGCAAGCAGCGCCTGGAACGCGAGAAATTCGTTTCGATGCCACTCAGTTATACATTCAATTTCACTGTTTAGCAATTTGGTTCTCACTGCCTTTTACCATAGTGTCGGTTTGGTTCAATGCTCGGGTGTATGGAATTATGAAGACGCAAGATTTGTTGAGACAAATCGTGCACATATAGATATATATATACATACATAAATATATATATGAATATATATTTATATATATATATATATACACACACACACACACACACATACATACATACATATATATATATATATATATATATATATATATATATATATATATATATATATATATATATATATATATGGTTTTGGTCGCTTTGACTACTTCTGGCGTGTAAAACTGCCTGTTAAAGGCAGTTTCTCTTGTGTTTAAATGTACACTATTTCATATATATATATATATACTTACGTCAAACAAATTCACGCACAAAACATTGGTGGAAGACACCGTCTCAACGTGCCGCACAGTGGGACTGAACCCTTTGAAACCATGTTTTGAAGCGAGCCTCTTAAACACACAGCTATTTTATTCCTGGAATGAAAGTTTAAAATATACACGGTGGCCCAAAAGTAGGTTTCCAGTTATTCAATTATCTCTTTCGCATTCATATGTTAAGTTTAGATCTTAATTATAAAAAAAAAATATGAAATCATTATTCTATTCTAATTTAGTTAAATGTAAGATAAAAATTTAAATGTAATAAAATGTTTGAAAAGAAATTTAAAGTGTTTACGTGATAACTGTAAACTTACTTTTGGGCCTCCCTGTATAACAAAACAACAGTAACGAATCAGCTTCAAAACTTTTGTTCTCGTTTGTTGTCTGTTGCTGGAGTAATGTTCAGTAATTGTTAAAACGTAATCCGTGTTGCATCCACGTTAAAACAAAAACAAACAGAATTAAACTTGTAGTAGTTTTTGAAGTAGCCACTCTGGTGGTCCGCCATTAATTTAGGCATTGGTTATCTAATTTCGATGCCAAACATGTTCTAGTTCTGGCTATAAATTCAGCGAGTTTCTTTGAGAGAAGACTACACGATATAATTACAAATGAATCTTGTAAAGTACATTTGAGTTTGCAAAACAATTTCTTTGGTTCTTTTATAACACCGGAAGCGGAAATTTACATGCGTGTAGAAGATAATCGAAGACTAACTAAAGCACAGAATATATACATAACAGAAGCACATATTTTGGCAAGCTCTAGTATTATATATTAAACACCGAAAAATCTAACAAAAGTTTTGTCTAAAACACTTATCTCATTTACTGATCGACAAATTATTTATCTCTCATCTTTTTCTTGTTTTCGTTGTTATTTTGTAAACGTTTGAAGTTGAAATAATATTCCTACTAGTACGAAATATAAATATGCAGATATTTAAAATTTAATTATATCTAATGGGATTCTTAATATATTGAAATATATTCACACAGTATATTCAATAAATGACTGTTGAAGTTATCTCTAATCATAACATGCTAATGAATTATAATCGAGGTATTTCAATTCATCTTTTATTAACGATGATATTTTTTTCTTATTTCTCTCTTATTCTGAATGTTAGTGGAAATTCATTATCTGCTAGCTGTTTGTAATTTTCAACTAGAAATGGTGAATTACTTTGGAAAGTAAGAATCTTGTGAATTACATCTATAAAATGTTGTTAGAGATTTTGTAGACGTGGTATTTTTCAATGGCTTCAAAACTAGTTCGTTTATTCGCTTATTCTCTTATCGTCTAAATATCAGATCGAATGCACAACATTATGATAGAAGATAATGGTGCTATTGTTGAGAAATTAACTTTTTAATTACGTAATAGTTGCGGAGAAATTGAGGCAGGTTCAGTCTCGCAACGCATCACATTACCAAGTATTTCCTAACCTCGTCTACCAAATTCTACACAGAATGCCTTTTATAGAAAGAATCCGGTAGACATGGCTCCGTGTTCGGTCCCACTGCATGGAACCTCAGAGCAGTGTAGTTTACTATAGTCTCGAACTGACCAAAGCCTCGTGAGTGGATTTGGTAGACGGAAACTAAAAGAAGCATGTCATATATATATTAAAATTCTGCATAAGAATTTTGGACTTACCTGTCATACATCAGAATTTATGTTTCTGTGATCATGTATATGCTGTAGTCTGCGATTTTGTCATGGACAGAAACAAAAAAGTCAACGTGAAATTTTGCGTTACACTTGCGAGAACTGTTACAGAGACACTGATCATGCCTCGGCTAGCTTACGGTGACGAGACAATGGGTCGAACGCAATGCTTCGAGTGGCGCGGATGCTTCAAAAGCGGAAGAACATCTCTGGAAGAAGATAAGCAATGCAGAAGACCTGTCACGAGCGTCATCCCCGGAAATGTGATATTTTGCATCGGGAATTCGTCCCTCAGGACCAGAACGTTAATCGAGAGTTCTACTGTGATGTTTTGAAGTGCTGGAGGGAGGACATTCGGCGAAAACAACCGGATCTGTGGAGCGCGAAGAACTAAATTCTTCACGACGACAATGCACCCTGTAACCGAGCACTCCTTATTCGTGAGATTCTCGCCACAAACAACATGGTTTCGCTTCCGCATCCGCCCAATTCGCCAGATTTAGCACCTCCAGACCCCGTCTCTTCCTCAAGATAAAAAAATACAGTTCATAGGTCGCCGTTTTTACACCCTTGTCGGGATCCAGAGCGACTCGCTGAAGTTTTTCGACTCGCTTATGGAAAAAGACTTTCCGGCCAGATTCCAAAACTGGCAGGAACGCTGAAAACGGTGTATTACTGGGCAAGGTAACTATTTCGAAGGGGATGATGTTAAAACATAGGTAAATAAATTGTTTTTTCTTTTATTATTAAACATAACTAGTCCGAATACATTTTGATATGTGTGTGTGATTATCTATAATTGTGGATGTATTCCTGTTTATGCGCTGAAGACTGTGTGTCGCTTTGCTCACCTTTATGTCAAGATGACATAATTATTCGATAATTAGAGATCAATTAATTGACTACCAGCCTGAAATACTGCGATCAGTAAGATTGTCTATAACCTTTGAAGTTGGCACCTCGACATCTCTACAATCAAACCGTCGAAACTTGAAGCTAACTGAATAAATTTAAATCATGAATGTGAACGTCACGTTTTCTCATTGGTTAATGGTGCTATACGTGGTTACCCGTAAAAGGGCGTGGCCTACTGGTTAATGTGTTGCACTGTCGATTACAAGATCGTGGTTTCTATCTCAGGACTGGGCGGTGCGTTGTGTCTTTGAGCAAAACACTTCCTTTCGCGATGCACAGCGATCACTTTGACATCTGACATGTGGAACACTATGTGTTTGTACAAACTAAATCGACTTCATGGAGGAAGTGAACTAACTTTCAACACAAACACTTCAGCTCTAAACACAAATCATTTGTGTATAGTTACAAAACCTTCATGTTTCGCTAACGACAGGAGAGTCGACCACAGGGCTATTTATGATTAGGAATTTTAAGGTTTTTGTGTTAAATAAGGTAAAAAGAATAATAATTAAATAGGAGTGGCTGTGTGGTAAGTAACTTGCTTACCAACCACATGATTCCGGTTTCAGTGCCACTGCGTGGCACCTTGGGCAAGTGTCTTCTACTGTGGCCTCGGGCCGACCAGACACTTGTGAGTGAATTTGGTAGACGGAAACTGAAAGAAGCCCGCCGTATATATATATGTATGTGTGTGTGTGTGTGTGTGTGTTTGTCATCCCACCATCGCTTGACAACCGATGCTGGTGTGTTTATGTCCCCCGTAACTTAGCGGTTCGAGAAAAGAGGCGATAAAATAAGTACTAGGCTTACAAAAAATAAATCCTGGGATCGATTTGCTCGACTAAAAGGCGGTGCTTCAGCATAACCGCAGTCAAATTACTGAAAGGAATAAAAGAATAAAAGAAGTATAGTCATTACATCTTCTTTCTTGGTCTTCCAGTTAAAATACAAACTTCGAATTAAAATCCCGCTAGTTTATTTAGGAATTAATCATCTCCCTTATAACAAGTGGCTTATAACACCGCATGTTTGCATTTTCCTTCTCGGTTATGAATCTGTATGAAGGCGCAATGGCCCAGTGGTTAGGGTTAGGGTTAGGGTCGCGGTCGTAGGATCGCGGTTTCGATTCCCAGACCGGGCGTTGTGAGTGTTTATTGAGCGAAAACACCTAAAGCTCCACGAGGCTCCGGCAGGGGATGGTGGCGAACCCTGCTGTACTCTTTCACCACAACTTTCTCTCACTCTTACTTCCTGTTTCTGCTGTGCCTGTAATTCAAAGGGTCAGCCTTGTCACACTGTGTCACGCTGAATATCCCCGAGAACTACGTTAAGGGTACACGTGTCTGTGGAGTGCTCAGCCACTTGCACGTTAATTTCACGAGCAGGCTGTTTCGTTGATCAGATCAACTGGAACCCTCGATGTCGTAAGCGACGGAATGCCAACAGCATGAATCTGTGTGGATCGACGAATACACACACACACACACACACTTATTCATTTATTTATTTATTTATGTACGGCGGACTTCGGTGGTGTTTCCGTCTACCGAATCCACTCACCAGGCATTCGTCAGATCGTAGCTGTAACAGATGACACACGCCCGAAGTGCCACTCCGTGTGACTGTTTCAAGGCGAACTTCTTAACCGCACATCCATACCATATCACAATCTTTAAAAATAAACTTCAAAGTCTTAGAAAATCCATTCTCATGTTTTAGCTCTGTGAAAATCCTATTAATTTTGTTATACTCGTGTAGGATTCAGAAAATATGGTAAGCATAAATGTTCTGAATAGTTTTTCATTTTATATAATTCTAAATGTTTTAGTTTAAAATGTAACTTATAAAAGAAAAAAAAAATTACATGCCAAATGTGCTAGGAATTTCATATTTGATCTCCAGTGCTTCTAATTAAAAGAAAAATGGATAAGAACCACATTTTTTGTGTTAATGTTCGGGAAAGAATTTCAAAAATGTACAGCAACTCGCTCTACAAACGATACATTACTATGGTATTATAGGGGCATTTATTTAAATTGTGCTACTATTTTTTTAAAAATTATACTTGTAGCAAAATAATATGCAAATTTTAGTTTGCAAATATAAAAACAATTTTCATCGTAAATAACGTAATGCGTAATTTATGTTTAAAAGAAAATATGTATACGTTCATTCCTTATAGTTTGTAATTCATTACAAATTGAAAGAAATTAAAACTTTATAACGAATTCAAATACATAAATATATAAAAAAAATTACCAAAAGTTAATAACTAAAAAATTACTTAATTTGCATTTAAAAAAATGAACAAAATGTCACCAAATATTATATTAAAAGACATCTCCTCGGAGGCCATAATATTTTAAATGAATTTTAAAACAGCAACTGGAAAATTTTTGCAATTAATATTCTTTATAAACATAAGACTCTTGAACACATTCTAACAAGTCTTACAATGTAATCAATATTTCGTTTTGTGAAGAGAAGTTAATTTTTTTTTCATCTCTTCCATTTTTAACAGCAATTTATTTTGCATTTTAGTTTTTTTAACGCTAGTTTTCTTTGAATATATATATATGTATATATATATACACGTGTGTGTGTTTAGATGCAGCACTTAACAGGAGGTTTCTAATGTGAGGCACATGAAATATAATCGCATTCAAATTGCATTGCTTCTTTTGCATTGATCTGAAAGATAAAATAGATAGAAAGATAATTTAACAAATATTTTCATAGCAGCAGATCAACTTCCACTTTTTTCTTCCGTTTCATTTCTGTGTGTATGCATGTGTGTGTGTTTGTGTGTGCTTGCGTACTGGCTCGGTTTTGAGGTAATATTATGCACATCTGTATTAAAAAGCTGGGGTATGAAGGAAATATGAAGAATATTAAATGTGACGAATATATTTTAGAAATTCAGGAGAAAAAAAAATATCTGTTATTCAAATTTATTCCTAAATGTACCACACAGCATCTAAAAAAAAGTACTCTCTATTTATAAGTTCGTATAAACAACTGTCTATTTTATTGGAAATGGCCCAACGTGAGACCACTAAGGTCATCTATCGTAAGTTATAAGAATACAGTACACTCCCTCCTATCTGGTACTTAAATAAGCAAAAATTTTAAGCAACTGTAAGTTAGTAAAAGTAAATAGAAAATATGTGTTGTTAATTAGAATCAAGAGAATTTGTGCTAATTTGTGTTAATGAATTAATTAACTTAATTTAAAGAAAGAACGATCCTATAGTATCTAAAATGGATCGATGCTTCTCAAAGTCCAATAGATTGTTTTATTTAATTGTCTTTTATTAAGTTAATAAAATTTGTTCTTTACTTAAGCAATATTCTTAGTTCTTTTTTTATTTCTTGTATTTCTACAATATTCAGAATATTAATGATAATCGGTTCGGCAAAATGAGACCAACAAAATTAAATACCAAGCTTGAAAGAAAAATATTGGGATCGATTTGTTCGGTTCGACTGGAAACCGTTCAAGGCCGTGCCCCAGCATGGCTGCAGTCCAATGACTGAGACAAGTAAAAGTTACAATATAAAAGTTAAAAGATATTTGTTGAGTTTTAATTAGAATAGGCGCTGGCGAGGCTGGCTGGTAAGAAGCTTGCTTCTCAGTTACATGGTTCAGAGTTCAGTCCCACTGTGTAGAATCCAGGACAAGTGTCTTCATCTATAGCCTTGATCCGACCAAAGCCTTGTGAGTGGATTTGGTAGACGGAAACTGAAAGAAGCCCGTCATATATACATATGTGTGTGTGTCTTTGTGTCTGTCCCCACCACCACCACTGCTTCACAACCGGTGTTGGTATGTTTACGTTTCCGTAACTTATCGGTTCAGTAACAGAGAATGATAGAATAAGTGCAAGACTTTAAAAAAACATCAGTACTGGGGTCGATACTTGAAGGCGGTGCCCCAGCATGGCCGCAGACTAATGACTGAAATAAGTAAAAGATAAAAGATTAACGATGAGGTGCTATGGTAATTTAAAAAGTGATGGTCAGATATCCGGAAAATTCAAATATCCGGCAACCGTCCGGTGTTAGTGGTGCCAGATCGTAAGGAGTTAACAGTAGTTGTTCTGGATAAATGAAGAAATTATCAATGTCGATAAGTGACCAGGCTGATGTTTAATGGAGATATGATTTTACTTTTGAATTGCATGAGATGGGAGAAAAATCGACAGAGAAGCTAAATAGCTTAATGAACTAGTCAAACATAAGTCGTTATCTTCGACAAGTTCATTAGCGTTAAATTACTGAGTGGTGGTCGTGACAGTAAAGCATCGAATTAAGTGCTGTGCAATACGTTCCAAGTTCAAATCAAGTCAACCGTGACTCCAATTTGCGCGAATGCAATATGATAAATGTCATTAGCATACAGGTGCCGATACAGTCGACTACGTCCACAGTCCGACCCATCTTGATTGGTTGGGTTGAGACGAAATAACGAATGATTAATGTGTGTTCTCGTCAGAGATGCGGCTAAAATACGAAAGAAATTGTAAATTTTATAGGCGTAGATGTGTGGTTAAGAAGTTCGTTTTGCAATCAGTGGTTTCGGGTTCAGTTCCACATCGCGGCACCTTAGGCGAGCGCTTTCTCCTATTGATGCACGCCGACCTACTACTGAATTTTATTGACGGTAACTGAATATGTGTGTGTGTGTGTGTGTGTGTGTGTGTGTGTGTGTGTGTGTGTGTGTCTCGGTGTACCTGCTGTGCTTATCTCCAACCGTCGTTTGACAACGGCTTTTGGTGTGTATATGTCCACGTAAGCTAGCAGTTCGGTAAAAGAAGATAAAACATGTGGTCATTGCTGGTGAGGGTTTAACGAGGTCGGAGTGCAAATCCTACCCAACCACTTTTAGTTGGCTTCTATGATACGCAGAGGAAACGTTGATCCTGTTCTTTGAAATGCCGGTCGTTCCCCCTCATAGCATTAGAGCAACTTGAAATAAAATACCAGAACACAACACGCCTTCCGCTTCGGGATCAAGTCCACGATCTGGCGATTGTGAATGCTTCATATATATATATATATATATATATATATATATATGTGTGTGTGTGTGTGTGTCTGTGTGTGTTTGGCTCTTCATTGGCGTTTCCGGATATCATCTGTGAGTTAATAATGGACCCAAAAGCAACCATCTAAATAGAGTGGGAATGGTCAGAACCAGCAGAGATAAAAGGAGATGTGAGACAAGGATGTCCGTTATCGCTATAGTTATTTAATGTTTAGTGATTATATATTCAGAGAAAAGCTGATGTCGTAACAGAGCAAAGTGACAAAAGAATGCCTAAATATGAATGTATAAGAGTTATTAGAAAAGCAGAACAAAAAGAAGTAAGACCTTAACCACTAGGCCACGCTCCGTCATCCAATTCTATTTTTTGTAAAAATCGAATTCACATTTCAAAGAGATATTTTAGCAAGTTGCTATTGATTTCTTCTCGCCAGGCACACGGCCAATATTTGTACACGCTATTGCATCTAACGCAGAATGTCACACACATCCATTTACTAATTTTACCAACCGCTGTGCAATGAAAGTCAATAACTCTTAGGATAATATGTAAATATGTGTGGTTAAAGATAAATCCTGGATCGATAATATTATCAACTACATCGATAATATATCTACTATGAACTGATTGAATTTAGCTTAAAATTTCCCATTAAATGTGTGCAATTCTGTTTGGATGAGCAATATATTCGAAAATTATTGAAGACTGGAAATTCAGATGTTTTGGGTGGTTCGCGAAGAAGTAGCTTGGGTTCCGTGGGTTAGTGTAAAATAGAAAAATAAGTTTACCCACACGAAAAAACACTCGGCCTTCCGTTTACGAAGATGGAGCACAAGTCAACTGTTTGTTACGTTATCCTTACAGCATCCTCACTGCATTAGTTGATTGTAAAATAGCATTGAGGAAACCAAGCTTTTTTTTTTTACAAAATGGCGTACTCAAAAGCGGAAAGAATGGAGATTCTGGAAGCGTATGTGAGAACGGGTTCTGTTTAGCAAACACTTGAAATTTTTGAAGGCAAGTTTCCGAATAAAGGCTTAACAGTAAAGAACACGAAAAAAAGATTTTATGGTTCGCTACGGGGTCAGTGCACAACGCACCAAAACAAAGAGTTCCTACAGTTCGAACGCCAAAAGCTATTCAGACCATTTGCCAAAGTATTATTCAAAGTCCAGAGAAATCAAGACGTAAATTGAGACAGTATTCTCACATAAGTGGTCATGCCAACGAGTGTTGAAAAGTCTAGAGTTTCAGCCATATCATTTCACATGTGTACAGCAATTAACAATGGATGACAAGGGCAAACAAGTAAATTATTGCAAATGATTTCTGAGTAGCATTGCTAATGGTGAGCAACATCCATTCCAGCACTTGTAAATTTATTTTTGTATTTACACTATGCTACAGAAGCCGTGCTACTCTTCCCTCGCCACCTTGTATAATATACTAATTCGACGATAAATGTAACAAAACCTCCATGAACTGGAAAACTCTGAATTGATATTTCTCTAAATAGAATTAGAATCTCCGTGAAGATCAATCACACAATGTCAGTATGTGGTATTATAAAAATAATATACTCACCAGAAACCAAGAATCTCTTGTGGAGTTCAGACCTAGAAAAATGAAGGCCAACTTCGTACAGCAAGAACACAAGAAATGCAAAATTCACATACAACAAACACGTCAAGCAAATACATCCATCATCAGCTGCCAAATGGATATCATCATGTTTTCGTCACGCTGGCAGGGCCCTTCAATCCAACGGTGTCAACGCCGTTAAAGATATAGACGTTGTCTGAGAATCCATATACATTAGCGCAAAGTG
>NC_142950.1:8523253-8553683 GCF_046866305.1 Octopus bimaculoides
GCCAAAAAGGGAGATGTTAGAGGGAGAGTGGTTGGCCAGTTGGAAGTGACGGCCGACAGGGGAGTCCGAACCTAGCCGAACGTCCCTTAGGTGTTCGGTGAAACGGTCGGCCAGCCGGCGGCCCGTCTGCCCCACGTAGAGTTGGTTGCATAGGGTGCATTTGATGCAGTAAATAAGGTTGGAGGAGGTGCAGGTGAAACTGTGTGGAATGTGAAGTGTTTGTAGGTTCGATCCGGTGACAGAGGTAGTGTTGGTGATGAAGGGGCAGGTGTGACAGCGGGATCTGGAGCACGGGAAGGAGCCAGGTGGGGGTGGGGAGGAAGAGGAGAAGGTACTGCGGACCAGTAGATCGCGTAGGTTGCGGGCGCGTTTGAAAGCGGATAGGGGTGGGGTGGGGAAAGTGGGGTGGGTAGTGGGATCGAGCTGGAGGCGACGGAAGGCCCGTAGGATCCTTCGACGAAGGGGTAGGGTGGCAGGGTAGAAACGGAGTGGGAAGGGGGTACGGTTAGGGGATTGGTGTGGGGGAGGAGAGAGGGCGGTGGTGCGGTTGATTCGACGAGCCCGGGCGAGGGCGGATTGGACAAGGTGGGAGGGGTATCCTCGATGCATGAACAGACGAGCAAGATACTGGGACTGGGTCTCGAAATCCTGGTCCAGGCTGCACAAACGTCGGAGGCGGAGGAACTGGGAGTAGGGGATGGCTCGTTTGGTGTGGAATGGATGGGAGGAGGAGAAGTTGAGGTAGAGGTGGGAGTCAGTGGGTTTGGAGAAGGCGGAGGTAGTTAGAGAGTTGGAGGGGGGGTTGATGGAGAATTGGGAGAATTGGGAGAATACTTGGGCCTCAATGTAACCAACAAAGAGGTTGGCGTAATTGGGCCCCATTCTCGTCCCCATCGCGACCCCAGAGACTTGTTGGTAGGTATCTCCGGCGAACGTGAAGCAGTTGAGGGTGAGGACGAGTTCTGCCAGTCGAAGCAGGGTAGGGGTGCTAGGTGTGGGGTCAGGGCGGCGGTCAAGGAAGTATTGGAGGGCTGAGAGACCATCGTTGTGTGGAATCACGGTGTATAGGGATTTGATGTCCAGGGTGAAGAGGAGGTGTGAGGGGCCGGGAAGGAAAGAAAAGGAATTGAAGAGGCGAAGGGCGTGGTTGGTGTCGTGTATGTGGGATGGGAGGGCAGCAACTAACGGGGATAGGATATGGTCGAGGTATTTTGAAATGAGTTCGGTGGGGCAATTGCAAGCAGAGACAATGAGGCGGCCAGGGTTGTTAGGTTTGTGGATCTTGGGAAGGAGGTAGATGGAGGAGGTGCGGGGTGTGCGGACGATGAGGTTGGTGGCGGTAGCGGAGAGAGCAGAGGAGGAGATGAGGTGATGGATTGTGGAGGACACAAGCCGTTGGTAGGAGGGGGTGGGGTCGGAGGGGAGGAGGCGGTAGAAGAGGGGATTGTGAAGCTGGCTGAGCGCTTCCCCCTTGTAAAGGTCCGCGCGCCACACCACCACTGCTCCACCTTTGTCCGCCGGCTTCATGAGGATGTCGTCACGGCGGCGGAGATTGCGGAGGGCGACCGATTCGGCCCGGGTGAGATTGGCCCGGAGGGGTCATTTTTTAAAGTCGAAACGCTCGACCAACGCCTTACAGTCATCCACGAACAAGTCTAGGCTACTGAATTGGCCTGGAGGCGGCGTCCAGTTGGATGGGCGGCGTCCCAGGTCCGAGAAGTAGTCCCGATTGTCGGGACGCTGTGTTGACGTATGGAAGAACGCGCAGTTTGATGCGGCGCAGGAACTGGCTGACATCAGTGCGAGTCCCGAATTCGTCACAGTGGGGCGTGAGAGGCGTGAAGCGGAGGCCCCTACCAAGGAGTGAGCGCTCAGCGGCGGACAGGGGGAGATTGGGTGGTATAGTCACAACCGTGTGAGGAAGTGGGGTGGTAGGGTGAGTAGGGTCGGGAGGAGGAGGTGTAGAGGTGGGGGGAAGAGGAGGGGTAAAAGGGGGTGGGATGGGGTTGGGTGGGGTTGGGGTTGTTGGTGTGGGGAGGTGATGGCGTGGGGGTTAGGATGTCCGAGTGGGAGGAGTGTGAGTGTGTGGAATGGGCGGTGGAGGGGGGCATGGAATCGGGAGGGGGAGCTGAAGAGGAGGGTGTCAGAGGTGCGGAAGGGTGGGGGTTGAGGAGGTGGTGGAGTTTTTTATTTTTTGTGTGTGTGAGGAAATTGTGGAGTTGGTGATTGAGATTGAGGAGGAAGCGGAGGATAGGTTGGGTGAAGGGTTGAGGGCAGAGGGAGGAGAGGAGGAGGTAAGCTTGGGAGAGTTGGTGGTCAACGCAGTGGAGGAGGGAACGGGTGGAACGGATGGTGGCACGGATGATGAGGCGGGAGGTGCGGGCAAGGGTGGGCTCGATGAAGGGGAAGAATGGGGGGAGCGTGGAATTTCAAGAGGAAGCCACGGGGTATGACGTGATGGCGGAGACAGCGGCTGAGAAAGTTGAGATGGCTCGTGTGGCGGGTCTTTTTGAAGAGCAAGTAAGAGGTTTTTTGTGGGTTGCAAGCATTGTGGGGGAAAAAAAGAAAGAAAACGGCGAAGAAGGGACTGAAGATGTTGGATGAAGGAGTGAAGGTCAGGCATGGTGAGAGGATATGAATGTCGGTGTGGGTGTTATTAGTGGCGAGACAAGGGAAGGACGAGAAAGGTAGAAGGAGAACAGATAAAGTCGAAAAAAGTGGAAAAAAGTGTAAGAGTCACGGACAAATTTTGCTGATGTTCAATCAAGGTTCAGGAAAGGCAGATCCAACGGGAACAGTAATCCAAAGTAACAAGAGATTCCGGCAGTTGGGTACATCAAATCCAGTTGAAAGGCCAGGGTCCGTGTGAGCGTACGTTATATAGTTTAAAAAAACATTAACAAAAAAACAACAAAGTGAGGACGTGATATGGATAGTATTATTGGACGCTCAGGAAAGGAAAGAGAGAGTGTATGACGTTTCGGGCGTAGCCCTTCGTCGGAAAGATGGAAAGTTCGGAGAATGGAAGAACGGAGAAAGAGGAAAATGGTACCGATGCCCATGAGGTTACATTATGAAAAGACCCGAAGAGGAGGTGGTGGGGGAAAAGTTCTTTCTAAGACAGGAGAGTGAAAAAGGGAGATGAATATCTGTGCGTGTGCGGCAGTCTGCGAGTGTGTGTGATAACAGAACGTGTGTGTGCGTATGTATGTGTGTGTGTGTGTGCATGGTTTGGTGGTTTATCTGTTAGTGTGTGTGTGTGTGTGTGTGTGTGTGTGTGTATGACGTAGTGGAAGAAATTAGTAGCAGGACTGGTTAGTGGACGCTATAGACAGTGTAGGTAGAAGGTCAACAGGTGGTTATTTGAGTGTGTGTGTGTTCGTGTTTGTGTGGGGTTGTAGGTGTTGGGTACGTGTACGTGTGTGTGTGTATTTTGTATGTGTATGTGTATGTTTTCTGTGCGTGCGTGTGTGTTTGTGTGTATGTGTATGTTGTGTGTATGTGCGTTGCTGTGTACGTGTGTGTGCGTGCGTTTGCTATTGTATATGCGTGTGTTGTTTATGCCCATGTGTGTGTGATTGTATGCGTGTCTGTGTGAGTGTGTAGTGTTGGTGAGAAGTGTGTGTGTATGTGGGTGTGTATGTGGATGTGTGTGGATGTGCGTGTGTGTGTGGGATTGTGAGTGTTAGGTACGGGTGTGTGTGTGTTTGTGTCTGCATGTGTGTTTCCGTGTGCGCGTGTGTGTATATTTTTTGTGCGTGCGTGTATATGTATATTGTGTATGTTTTCGTGCGTGCGTGTGTGTTGTGTGTGTGAGAGGTGTGTGTGCATGTGTGCATGTGTGTATATGTGTATGTGTTGTGTATGTGTGTGTGTGGTTTTATGTATGTGAGGGGTGTGTATGTGTGTGTTTATGTGTGTGCGTGCGTATGTGTGCCAGGTATGTGTGTTATTTTGTGTGTGCACTCCTGTGTGTATGTGTGTGCATGTGTATGCGGCTGTGTATGTAGGCGTGCGCGTATATATGGGTGTGCGTGTGTATATATGTGCGTTCGGCTATGTGTGTGTGAGGGCGCGTATGTATGTTTGTCATGTATGTGGGCGGTATATATGGGAGGTGTGTGTGTAGGTGTATGGGAGGTATGTGTGAATGGGGGTATGTATGGGTTGTCAGGTGTGTGGGAGGTATTTGTGAATGGGGGTATATGTGGGTTATGTGTGCAAGAGTGTGTATGCTTGGGTGTGTGTCTGTGTATGATTGCGTGATTGTTAGCGTGTGTGTGTATGCGCAAGTGGGCGTGTGTATGTGCGTTTGTATAAGTGTGTGGGCGAGTCTGAGCGTGTGAGTGCATGCATGTGTGTTGTGTGTGTGTGGTGTGTTGGGGGTTGGTGTGCTTACATGTGTGTGTATGGGTGCGTGTATTTTTTGTGTGTGGGTATGTGTGCGTGTAGGTAGGGGTGAGATAAAAAGTGGAAAAAAGTAGTGAGTGTAATAACAAGAGAACAATGGATATAATGTAAAGGGGACGAGGGGGGTTAAAAAAAATAAATAAATAAATAAATAAAATAAAAAATAAAGAAAAGTGTTGCAGGGACGTAAAGGGGAGAGTCATAAGGAAGAGAGGGCTGCGTTGAGTCCGAAGGGGAAAGAAGAATTAAGGTTGAAAATGTAGCGTTGCTCCAAGTGGAGTCGCGAGGGAGTGGACCCATGGTGCAGGGCGAGGCCAAAAACGGAGATGTTAGAGGGAGAGTGGTTGGCCAGTTGGAAGTGACGGCCGACGGGTGAGTCCGAACCTAGCCGAACGTCCCTAAGGTGTTCGGTGAAACGGTCGGCCAGCCGGCGGTCCGTCTGCCCCACGTAGAGTTGGTTGCATAGGGTGCATTTGATGCAGTAAATAAGGTTGGAGGAGGTGCAGGTGAAACTGTGTGGAATGTGAAGTGTTTGTAGGTTCGATCCGGTGACAGAGGTAGTGTTGGTGATGAAGGGGCAGGTGTGACAGCGGGATCTGGAGCACGGGAAGGAGCCGGGTGGGGGTGGGGAGGAAGAGGAGAAGGTACTGCGGACCAGTAGATCGCGTAGGTTGCGGGCGCGTTTGAAAGCGGATAGGGGTGGGTTGGGGAAAATGGGGTGGGTAGTGGGATCGAGCTGGAGGCGACGGAAGGCCCGTAGGATCCTCCGACGAAGGGGCAGGGTGGAAACGGAGTGGGAAGGGGGTACGGTTAGGGGATTGGTGTGGGGGATGAGGTAGTGAGTGTAATAACAAGAGAACAATGGATATAATGTAAAGGGGACGAGGGGGGGTCGATTCGACGAGCGCGGGCGAGGGCGGATTGGACAAGGTGGGAGGGGTATACTCGATGCATGAACAGACGAGCAAGATACTGGGACTGGGTCTCGAAATCCTGGTCCAGGCTGCACAGACGTCGAAGGAGGAGGAACTGGGAGTAGGGGATGGCTCGTTTGGTGTGGAATGGATGGGAGGAAGAGAAGTTGAGGTAGAGGTGGGAGTCAGTGGGTTTGAAGAAGGCGGAGGTAGTTAGAGAGTTGGAGGGGGGGTTGATGGAAAGAGAGATGTCGAGGAAGTTGACAGAGGTGTCAGAGATGGTAGAAGTAAAGTCAAGAGCAGGGTGGAATTTAGAGAGGAAGAAGATGAAAAGGCAGAGCTGTTCGCGGAAGAGGGAGGTGGCTCCTATACAGTCATCTATGTAGCGACCGTATAGTTCCGGGGTCGGACGGAGAATTGGGAGAATACTTGAGCCTCAATGTAACCAACAAAGAGGTTGGCGTAATTGGGCCCCATTCTCGTCCCCATCGCGACCCCAGAGACTTGTTGGTAGGTATCTCCGGCGAACGTGAAGCAGTTGAGGGTGAGGACGAGTTCTGCCAGACGAAGCAGGGTAGGGGTGCTAGGTGTGGGGTCAGGGCGGCGGTCAAGGAAGTATTGGAGGGCTGAGAGACCATCGTTGTATGGAATCACGGTGTATAGGGATTTGATGTCCAGGGTGAAGAGGAGGTGTGAGGGGCCGGGAGGGATAATTTTTATCTGAATGATGTTTATAAAATATTGGACATATGGTTTCTTTTTCGCTAAATGTATTAATGAAGCTAAAGAGAAGAAGAAAAAAAACATTATAAGCTCGTATTTTTCTAACGTATCCTCCTTTGTTTAACAACGTATATAGATAAATGAATATAATTTTTCTCACGAATGTGGTAAACATAGATGTAATTACTAGAGTTTTGCTTGTTATCCACCTACTGAATGACTGATTAGCTCTATTGACAACCGTAGACTGATTCTCCAAGTTGTATAAATGTTAAGATTTGAGTGCGTCACTATTGCACAGCGAAACTGAATTATTCTGTCTCTCGAGTGAATTTTACAGTGATAGGGTCGTCTGTAAACCGAAGCTGAATTTTGAGTTTCTCAGTGTGTGTGTGTGTGTGTGTGTGTGTGTGTGTGTGTGTGTGTGTGTGTGTGTGTGTGTGTGTGTGTGTGTGTATCTGTCTGTCTATCTATCTATCTATCTCTCTCTCTCTCTATCCATCCATCCATCCATTCATCCATCTATCTATTTATCTGTCCATTCATCCATCTATCTATTTATCTGTCCATCCATCCATCCATCCATCTATCTATTTCTCTATCTATCTGTCTGTCTATCTATTTATCTGTCTGTCTATCTATCTATCTATCTATCTATCTATCTATCTGTCTATCAATCCGTTCATCCATCTATCTATCTATTTATCTGTCCATCCATCCATCCATACATCTATCTATCTATCTATCTATCTATCTATCTATCTATCTATCTTTTTCTTCGTCTCTTGTATGTATAATATATATATATATATATATCCAAGATGAAGAAGATATGATAAATTATTAGTCTCGCAATAACCTAGGCAAAATATTTAATTATATCAAAGCTGTTAGAATATGCTTATATATATGTACACACACATATGTTTATGTATGTATTATGCATGTGTGTATGTACGTCTGTATGAAATAATTAGAAACACTTCATGATACAGTTAATTTATTTTAAAATGATGCTTAAGTATATCAAAAATCTTTCGAAAAATGCAAATTACGTCGGAAATGATGATAGGAAGTTTATGTGTTTGCACTTTTCATTTTTATCAGATTTTCAGACACACGTGTTATAAAGCGAAGAGTGTTTACCTAAAATCTTTCTTCAGTCAGAACTGGGTTAATCTGGTTGAAATGCACTTGGGGGCTTTTAAAATATTTATTTCCATTTACTTGGTCAGTTGCCCAAGTTCCCAAGTACTGCTATGTATACGTTATCCTTAATTTGCTTCAGTCATTGGACTGCAGCTAGTCAGGGACACAACCTTTAAGGGTTTCAGTCAAACAAATCGACCCTAGTGCTTATTTTTAAAACCTGGTACGTATTCTATCCTGTCTTTTGCCGTACCGCTAATTTACGGTGGCGTAAACATAGCAGTACTTGTTCTCAGGGACGAACACAAAAACACTCTCTTCCTCTGTCTCTCATTGACGCACGCACACACACACACACACGCACACGCACACGCACACACACACGCACGCACACACACACACACACACATGTGTATACGAGGGGCTTCAACTCAAATTTCAAGAAAAACGGTGCTTGAAAAATCATTGATGCAGCAATTATCCTGCCGACGGCCGCCTGCTTTTCTCTGTATCAGTGTTGACAGATTTTTGTCTTAGCATTTGGTTGTCAGTGTGTACTTGATACTGACGAAGTTCAACGAGGCAGAAATGCACTACCACTGGTGGACGAGTTTTGATAAATTGTTGTAGTTTTTAACACTCTGCGTCTACAAGAAGTACAATGTCAAGACGAATACCGCAGTTGATTGGGCAACGGCATTAAGTACGATATGCAGAGTGTTATCTTAAACTAATATTGCTTCTGTTGCATATATATATACATATGTATATATATGTGTCTGTGTGTCTGTGTAACTTAGCGCTTCCGCAAAAGCGAACGATTGTAAAAGTACCAGACTTTTTAAAAAATCACATACGTACAGCGGTCGATTTGTTCGGCTAACACCGTAAAGGTGATGTAACAGCTTGGCTGTCGCCCAAAGACTGAAACATGTAAAAGATTAGACTTAAAATACGTAGAATAGCCGTGAGAGAGTATCAGAAAACGTAAAGCCTGGCTTTTCAGATTTTTTTAAAAATATTATTCATAAATAAAGGGTGATTGATATACCATTAGTTGCGCTAACTTAACTAAATTTCTAGTGCATTTGTCATATTAAATATTACATTATATAAGCCAGCTGTCACTGGATTACTTTCAGCCATTTGTTAAAAAAACAAAAAAAGAATTGCGTAAATATTAAATGTGTTCTGTATTTTTCGTTCTTAACTATATAATTATTGATTTCTAAAATTATTGATTGCTAAAGCTGGCATCGATGCAGGCATGGCTGTATGGTGCAGAAGCTCGTTTTGCAACAACCACCTAATTTTGGTCTCGGATTCAGTCCCACAATGCGGCACCTATTATAGCCACGAATCGACCAATGCCTTGTGAGTGAAATTGGCTAGCGGAAACTGTGTAGAAGCCGTTGGAAAGCCCGTGCATATACATATATGTATATGCACGTATATCTTTATATGTGTGTGTAGGTAGATGGGTGTCGTTATCTGTGTTTGTTGCCTCTCCCACCTAATACCTGACAACCGGTGTTGGTTTGTTTACGTCACCGCAATTGAGCATATATGGATGTCTTTGTGTTTGTGTCTGTCTTCGCCACTGCTTGCCGACTAGCGTTGCTTTTCTTTCTCTTACGTCACTGTAACTTAGTGGTTCGGTAAAAGGAAACGATGAAGTAAGTACCAAACTTGAAAAATAAGTACCGCGGACAGGTTTTCAACTAAAACACTTCAAGGCGGTGCCCCAGCGTGGCCACAACCCAAAAGCTGAAACAAATAGAAGGAAAGATAAAAGATGAAAATGTATTCTATATTTTTCATTCTTACGTATCGATATTATCATTGATTAATGAAAAAAATTGATTTCTAAAAATGTGAGGGTAAGCTGAGATGTTCATGGCTTTAGGTAAAAAAAAAAACAACAACAAAAATACAGGCGGATCAGTTAATTATGATTTTATTCAACATATTCCCCTCTCAAATTCTCACACTCACTTTTTCTAAGCCCTGTAAAAGAACTCAGAAGGTTGGGGCTACAACCAGGCCTTTCGCGAAACCCTTCATGCCTGGTACTCTTCGGCACTCCTTCGTAAGTCTATGGAGTTTGGGTGATAGTATAGTAACTAAAACTGATGCAACTTGTGAATTGTAGTTACTTTATCCGTTGTATTATATATTTTACTGCTTTACCAAGAAAATGAAGTTAAAAAGCGTCAATTTTGTCCGATGTATACGGGGTGTTTGGGTTAAATTCGACAGTTTGCCTAAAAGGAAAAGAAAACAGAATATGTCATCCAAAAATAAAGTATTTTTAAAAATCGAAATATATCAACTAGATTATGATCGGGAAACCTCCTTCAGCTGCTACCACGGTTCCAAGACGGCTCCGGAACCTGGCGGATGCATATCTCAGAGTGTCCCCGGCGAGATCTTATGTAGCGCTTCTTAAGAAGAAGGCAAGCATGCCTCAGTGATATTAAATTTTCTTGTAGCATTCTGATATCGCTTGCAATCTCACTTGTGCAGAGTTTCTCCTCGCCGTCCTTCTACAACAACGATTGTAAAAGTACCAGGCTTTAAAAAGAAAAGAATCACATACGTGCAGCGGTTGATTTGTTCAGCTAACACCGTAGAGGTGATGCAGCAGCTTGGCCGTAGCCCAAAGACTGAGACGTGTAAAAGATTAGACTCGTGGGGGGCGGAGGACAGGTGTTCACGGGTGGTTTGAAAGGAAGTAATTTGTTTCATACATCTGAAGTATTGCATGCAACTACATTTGAGGGATTGCATTGCTGGATAGCAGCTGCCAGCGGTATCACGACAGTGTGTGCTTTATTCCTGCTCTGTGACTCCCATGACACTTTGAGTTCCAAGGCCATTACAAAATTTATCATAGGGATCACAAACCCCTGAGAGTCTCAGAGAGTAAGACAACAAAAAGGTTAAGAACGAATGTTCTACAACAATTGCAGCTACTACTACGGTTGTCACTCCTTGAGCTTTTAAATATATCTTTTAGATAGATCTTTTAAATAATCTACTTGTTTCTGCCAGGCATTCTCCTATAAGGAGCCACAGGGTTCGATAACATGTAAAAGATATTGAGAGATATAGAATTGGAGTTAAAAGAGATTGTTTCGTATCAACATACGTTCGGGGTCGATCCCAGGGCGTACTAACTTGGGAAAGCGTTATAAAGTAATTTACACATAACCCAGCGGGAACTAGTACCTTTGAATGAAATTTAGTATGTGGAAACTGAGTTGAATCGTGTCAGAGTGGTCGCACCCCTTCTTACATGGTAAATTCAATACGCTATCACATCGCTCTTGAGTACGTTTAATGGAATTCTCCGATCAGTTACAAACGTTCTAATCAAATTTCTGCTCAGGGGATTACTTCGTTTTCTCGTCCCAGTACTTAAGCAAACCCTGAAAAATACTATCCACTCGAGACCGCCTCTAATTCCACGGCACAAACTTCCTGTTTTAAAATGTTTCTAACATGATCCAGAGGAAAATCTGCAAAAAAAAAAAATAATTAAAAAAAGTCTTGTATTAATATCCCAGACATCAACGTAATGACAAAATTTATTTTATTAATTTCCATTTCGTATGCAATAGTAGACGCGAAACCACTGCTTTCTGACCGGAGAAATGTCAAAGCCTGGAATATACTACTTGACACTAGATGTATGTGTATATATATATATATATATATATATATACACACACACACACACACACAGACACACACACAGACACACACACACACACACACACACACACATTTGTATATATACGTACATTATATACATATATATCATGTATATATATATGTATATATACACACACATATGTATATATAAATATATATACTACATATATACGTGTGTCTGTGTGTGTATGTTTGTGTGCGTTGTTTGTGTCTATCTATCTATCTATCTATCTATCTATCTATCTATCCATCTATTATTCTATCTATCTGTCTGTCTATCTATGATATTGTTATTGTCATTTGGTGTTAGGTCAAATTTATCTATACTCAAAGATAAAATGGAAG
This sequence comes from Octopus bimaculoides, assembly GCF_046866305.1. NCBI lineage: Eukaryota > Metazoa > Mollusca > Cephalopoda > Octopoda > Octopodidae > Octopus > Octopus bimaculoides. The sequence goes on from NC_142950.1 coordinate 8,534,512, forward strand.
ATGTTGAAAATGTTTTTCATACGACCATGTCTCATGAATAGGGGCTGACCTAGGGTTCATTCACTACCATCACCACCACCACTACCACTACTACTACTACGGCTGCTGCTGCTGCCACTCCTACACTGCTGCTGTCACTGCCTCTACTACTATTAATACTCCTGCTTGTATAAATATTGCTGCTACTACTATTACTACTCTTATTACTACTAATGCTGCTGCCGCTACTACTACTACTACTACTACTACTGCAGTTACCGTTGCTGCTGCTGAGTCCAGATAAGTGACCACCACAAAACTAGCATTTTGGTGACCGACCAAATATATTATGAGCCGACACTCATATCTAATGCACTTTAAACTCTATTATACTTAACGTTCAATTAAAGTCAGAAAATAAATCAATTTTTTTTTTTTTTATTTCTATCTATTTTGAGAAAGGTTGCGACCTTTCAAGGGTTTACAGATTTACGGGAGAAACGTGAGACAGACGGCAATCACTTTAAGAATTTCAAGTAACGGGTCAATAGATAACTACATTATGTTTAAAACGATGGAATCAAAACGTATCGAAGAAGTGGTCTCTGTTAAAGTATTATAAGGTCAATAATGTAAGATATGGCTTTGAGAGTTCATGATTGCAAAGAAATAGGTAAGAATATATGTTTAAAATAAGATTCGTAATGGCGGTTAGTTTCAATATTTTTCTGGGAAATGGCGATGGGTGAGGGACTGAGGTAGGAAGCAGAAACATAGGAGGAAATGTGTTGTGGTACCGAATATCGTTGGTATTTGCTCATAGATCTATAGAAGGGTGTGTGTGTGTGTGTGTGTGTGTGTGTGTGTGTGTGTGTGTGTGTGTGTGTGTGTGTGTGTGTGTGTGTGTGTGTGTGTGTGTGTGTGTGTGTGTGTGTGTGTGTGTGTGTGTGTGTGTGTGTGTGTGTGTGTGTGTGTTTGTTTGTCCTCATCCTGTCACCGCTTGACAACTGATATTGGTGTGTTTACGTCCCTGTAAATGAGCGGTTCGGCAAAAGAGTCCAACAGAATGTGTTAGGCTTACAAAGGCGGAGAGCTGGCAGAATCGTTAACACGCCGGGCGAAATGCTTAGCGGTATTTCGTCTGTCGTTACGTTCTGAGTTCAAATTCCGCCGAGGTCGACTTTGCCTTTCATCCTTCCGGGGTCGATAAATTAAGTACCAGCAAAACACTGGTGTAGATTTAATCGACTTAATCCCTTTGTCTGTCCTAGTTTGTCCCCTCTATGTTTAGCCCCTTGTGGGCAATAAAGAAATAAGAATGTGTTAGGCTTACAAAGAATAAGTCCTGGGGTCGATTTCTTCGACTAAATAGTCCTTCAAGGTGGTGCTCCAGCATCGCCGCAGTCAACTGACTGAAACAAATAAAAGAATAGAAGAACAGGCGCGGGCCCTTTTAAATGAAATTGTTCATGATTTCGGTACAAGTGGACGCCATTGATTCATCCTCACCAACACCTAGACATTACTACCTCGAGTCCTAGCACTCATACAGCCTGTTGCCCGGTTTCCATGGCGTGTAACTGACCAAGATTAAAACATTTCTGTTCGATATTTTAGAGAAGAGGAATTCTGTACATTATTTACATTAGTTACATTGGATGGATACATATCCTCATCTTGCTTGTTGTTACCACAACGTCTCGGCTGATTTACCATCCAGCTTTCGTCGGGTGTCCTGGTAGAGTTTTAAACCCAACCCTGGGTTCACATTCCTAAGGTATTTTTTGCTGATGTTATTATTATTATTATTATTATTATTATTATTATTATTATTATTTATTTATTTATTTATTCAAGGCACTGCCTCAAATTGAACTCGCAATCTTGGGATTACTAGCCCGCGCTCTTAAACATTACGCTATATGCCGTGAGCATATAGCGTATATGCTCACGAGCATATAGCATAATGGTTCAGAGCGCGGGCTGCTAACCCGAAGATTGCGAGTTCAATTACAGGCAGTGCCTTCATTAAATAATAATAATAATCATAATAAAAATTTGTAACACAATGGCGTAGACTTTAAGGAAAGTGGGGCAGTTTATTAGATCTTCCGTCCTAGAATGGTACATAATTTATCGATTCTTGGAGTGGTGAACGTCTAAGTCCATCTTGACAGAATATTTACTCAGAACGATAAAAAGTGTAACCAAGCGGGGCAGGTTTGTTTCTTTTCATCTTCTCCAATGATTGTCGCAAACACTGCACACAGTATTAGTAAAAACAGCAGCAACAGTAGTAGTTGTAGTAATAGTAGTAGTAGCAGTTTTAGTGGTAGTAGTAGTAGTAGTAATTGTAGCAGTAGCAGAGGCAGCAGCACTAGTACTGTGACAAATAGTGGTGGTAGTTGTAGTAGCAGTAGCAACCGAAGTAATTCTAGTAGTAGCAGCAGTAGTAGTAGTAACAACAATAGTAGCAGCAGCAGCAGCCCGCCACCACCACTCCGCAGCAGCAGCAGTAGTGGTGGTAGTAACGCCAGAATAATAACAGTAGTAGTAGTGGTAGTAGTAGTTTTTACAAGTTAGTTTGAAAAACAATCACTGGGGCTCTGTGATCAGCGTTTTAATGCAAAAAGACGGAGATAAAATCGTAGAAACAAGATGCTAATTGGTTATTTTGTTAGCGGGTACCAAAATTATATCCGTGATACTAGTTAACTTGGCTAAGGTTGGTCTACGCCGTTTATGAATGAGTCTTAATTACGCCAAATTTATAAGAAGACTTACTAAGAAATAGATTTTTAAAAAAACAAATTGGAAGCGAAACGAAGCGTATAAGATCGGCGATTAAGACGATGCATTTAAAACGAAATGAAAAAAAAATGAGAGAGCGAAAACGAGAGAGAATAATGGACATTTAATACTTTAATTTAAAAGAAAACTTGTCTGGCTAATAAGTTGCAATAATCTTGAAAAAAAAAAGAAGAAAAAAAAAGAGAAATATCAAACAGAGAAGAATATATCAATAATTTCTTTGGCGAGTGATCTTAGAGAATCTGCCCAGAATCAGTCGCAGAATTTGCTCATGCTAAGAGCATTTTATACTCAAGTCAATTAAAATAGAGTGTTTTATACAATTTGCATACTTCTTCGACTATAACCAATTAGATAGAATTTTGGCAAATCATTTGAAATTCCAGTAGTTCGTATTCTACATACTGATGCTGTATACACTTGTCAGCGAGTTATATGTTCTATATCCTGGTGCTGTCACCCGTCAGTGATAGATATTCTGTATACGGGTGATGTATCTACCCGCTCAGTGACATTTTATATGTTCCGTCAGCGATATGTTTATATACGAGCGCTATATTCTGTCTGTCAAGTAAATATTCTATATACTGGCGATGTTTATAACGGCTATTATTGAATTGAGATTTTATCATCAGCGTGCCAAACAGGGCATTAGATATCCATGATTATCTCATGGGAAAATTTATTCATGCAATTGGGAAATAAGCACGGATATGTAGCTTAGAATAATGCATTGTAGTGATGTGGTCTTCTCTACGTGATAAATTGCGCAGGAATTTTATATCATACCCACGGGTTAATATATAATAATGGTTTCAAATTTTGGCACAAGGCCAGCTAGTTCGGGGGGAGAGGGCTATTTGATTACATTGACCCGCATCATCAACTGGTATTCATTTCATCGACACCGCAAGGATAAAAAGACAAAGGAGACCTCCGCAGGATTTGAACTTAGAACGTAAAGTAGGAAAAAAAAGGGGTTTAGTATTCACCTCGACCTGCTAACGATTCTACCAGCACTAATCAAACTCTGTAACTCCGCATTAACCAAATTACCATGCTACACATTAAAGGAACTGCAATCCTCCGTTCAAAACACATTATTATTCCGCACTAATCAAACCGCATTGCTCGATATTAACCAAACTGTGGTACTACACATTCAGCAAACAGTGTTATTCCGTTTTAACCAAACTGTGTTTCTATGCATTAACTAAACTGTGTGACTAGATCACGGAGACTTTCTCCGTAAAACTGTAGACAGTTGACAAGTAGTTCTAGAGTTCTAGTAAAAAGATTTCACTTACTACCAACGATTAAACCATTAAAAGATTAAGTCTAATACACTAACGGATGAAAGCCACACCTAAATTAATGTCTGCTGGCTTTCAAAGATGGAGATGGAGATATTGATTAGAGATTTCTACTGCAATTCTTAAAAGAAAATCGAGTTCAGGTGACTTTAGCTCTTGTTATATAAATATTTCTTATATATAAAGAATTGAAGTCTATCATTTAGATATTTGGAAGACAGGTAATATAAACATACATATACACACACACGCGGGCATTAACTGGTTGGGACATTGACCGACATACTATAGGATACAGTATATGTTTGCGTGTGTATGTGTGTGTAATTATGTTAATTTAAAAATTAAAAAGCCAAGATACATAACAAAAAACATCGTACATTAAAATATAGAGGCCAATGGTTTTATATCTATCGGTCTATCGGCTTTGAAACATAAATACATACATACATACATACATACATGTCTACAAGCATACATACATACAGACAGACACACACATACACATATATACGTACATGCACACACATATGCATATGTCTGTATCTGTATCTCAATATACCTGCCGTGTATATGTTTATCTATATATATATATACATTTATGTATGGGTATATGTATATATGAATATGTGTGTGTGCGAGTGTGTTTGTAGTATGTATATATATATGTATATTTATATATATATAGTATGTATATATATGTATATTTATATATTTATATATGTATATTTATATATGTATATAAATATATGTATATATGTATATTTATATATGTATATAAATATATGTATATATGTATATTTATATATGTATATAAATATATGTATATATGTATATTTATATATGTATATATATATATATGTATATTTATGTATATTTATATATGTATATTTATATATGTATATTTATATATGTATATTTATATATGTATATTTATATATGTATATATATGTATATTTATATATGTATATATATGTATATATATGTATATATATGTATATTTATATATGTATATTTATATATGTATATTTATATATGTATATTTATATATGTATATTTATATATGTATATTTATATATGTATATTTATATATGTATATTTATATATGTATATTTATATATGTATATTTATATATGTATATATATATATGTATATTTATATATGTATATTTATATATGTATATTTATATATGTATATATATTTATATATGTATATATATATATATGTATATTTGTATATATGTATATTTGTATATATGTATATTTGTATATATGTATATTTGTATATATGTATATTTGTATATATATATATATGTATATTTGTATATATATATATATATGTATATTTATATTTGTATATATATATATGTATATTTATATTTGTATATATATATATGTATATTTATATTTGTATATATATATATGTATATTTATATTTGTATATATATATATGTATATTTATATTTGTATATATATATATATATATATGTATATTTATATTTGTATATATATATATGTATATTTATATTTGTATATATATATATGTATATTTATATTTGTATATATATATATGTATATTTATTTGTATATATATATATGTATATTTATTTGTATATATATATATGTATATTTACATGTATATATATATATGTATATTTACATGTATATATATATATGTATATTTACATGTATATATATATATATGTGTATTTACATATATATATATATATGTGTATTTACATATATATATATATATGTATATTTATATATGTGTATTTATACGTATATATATATATATATATATACATATTTATATATATATATATATATATATATATATATACACACATATATATAAAAATATGTATGTATGTATCTATGTATCTATGTATGTATCTATCAGGGGTCCTTGGTTGATCTGAGCGAGGTGATGTGACTCCTTCCCCTCTCTGGTGAATTCCACAATCATTCTATTAACTATAGAAAGCGGGATCCCAAGGATTTCTGCTATTTTACGCAGACTGTGTCCGTTTTCGGATTGACCAACAGCACAGCCCCTTAGAAATCCAGACTGTTCCAAGGCTTCTTTTGTATATGGCGTGCTTAAACAGTACCATATAGAACCTGAAATATAAAAATGTCAATTAATAAAAAATATAAACCTTTACAAGTTAGAATAAACGTAAAACGATGTTTATGGGGTGTCTATTTACTTCTGTGTGTGTGTGTGTGTGTGTGTGTTTGTATATATATATACATATATGTGATTCCTCAATGTAACCTCGTGGATATCGTTGGCGATTTTTCTTCCTCCGTCTTCCCTTCTTTGGACTCTCCTATGTTTCCGACGAAGAGCTCCGCTCGAAACGTCAAATTCTCTTTCTTTCCTTTCCCGAGCGTCCAGTAACACAATCTGTATCACGTCCTCGCGTTGTTGATTTTTGTCGTTTTTCTTTTTTGAACCTATATATATATATATATATGTATTCATATACATAGTGCGATGGGTAAATTGTCGCTATGTTATATTGTAATTCCGCGCATACGCATTGTTTCCTTTTGATTCTGTCGTCTACACCGTATAGTGGGGTCAGTTGGGCACCATCTGTGAGAAAAACAGCACCATGCTGCAGTTCACTCTGCCAGAAATTTAGAAACGTCATGCTATACAGCTTGGCATTCGCGACAGAAGCTCCAATACAAACATTTCCAAGTGTTTGGGTGTCGGTCGGAGGTCAGTGCAATCTGAGGACATGTACCGAGAATAATAAACGATCAAACATTCAGTCAACATCATGTGTTTGGAGTGATCACTAGTGAAGACGACGTAATGCCTCTATTCATCTTCCCGCACAGCTTCACTCAACATGGAGGCATACATCAAGTGCCTGGAGGAGGTAATGCTGCTCTGTGTCAAGATGTTTTCTGGAGACAGGACTCTGCACCATGCCACATAAGCAGGAGAACCCAATCATGATTGGCAGACAATTTATGCAACAACACCAACCCTAACATCTGGCCACCTAACTCCCCACACTGCAACACCCTTCATTATTGTGTGGAGTGCAGTTGAGCGAGAGACCAACAAAACCCCTTGTGACACCAAAGATGAACTGAAGGCAAGGATTATGGCAGCATTCACAAACTTAAACAAGGAGACCGTCCAGAAGAGTTGCATGAGATACTGAGGTCATCTGGAGGCCGTCGTTGAAAACAATGGCGATTTAATTGAATAAATTTACTCTTTGCTATTTCAAGATATTTTTTATGTAATTTTGGTAAATGTATCTGTTAAAATGAGATGTCAGTGTTATTTTCATTTTTGCGTAATTTAGACGACAGTTTATTCATCGCACCCTGTATATCTTTGAATAACGAGAACGACGGAAGATACGAGAATGTTTATTAATCACTACAGTTGTTTTGACCCATCTAGCATCGATCCCTCACGGGTGGGATACTTAACATCAGGTTAATTAATGTATATATATTCATGTTTGTTTTTACGTTCAGTGATAATCGTTTTTACTATAGGCACGAGGCTTGAAATTTGCTGGGAGGTGGGCAAGTCTATTAAATCGACCCCAGTGTTTCACTAGCGCATATTTTATCGTTCCCGAAAGGATAAAAGGCAAAGTCGACCTCGGCGGAATTTGAACTCCGCTCAGCATTTCCGCTGGCCTGCTAACGATTCTGCCAGCTTGCTGTCTCTGTCCAGTTACAATCAAAACACAATTTTGCATTAACGAGATGGGTTAACCCATACTTTTGTATACGTTTATAATTCTTACATTAGAATGTCGTTGACAGGGACTTCGATATTTCGGCCAGCTAAGCCACCATTAGACTGCCGATTGCTTAATAGCTGAAACGTCGAAGTCACAATCAAAAAAACATTCTTCTATAAGAATTAAAAAAAAAAACACACACACACACACACGCACGCACACGCAAACGCACACGCACACGCACACGCACACGCACACGCACACACACACAATGTATATGTATTGATGCATATCTATCTATCTATCTATTATTGTTTATCCTTCGCTCGTTTCAGTACCTAGGATTTCTGTTCGGCGGGTAGTACTGCCATCGCAGGCATCTTATACGGCACAGAGACCTGGTTAGGTTCCAGCCTTAGACGTGACAATGCAAGTTTAAGTAAAACATTTGGTTGTAATCCAAAACATCTCTTTAATGTTCGGTCATATACGTATCAGTAGAATAACTTCCATAGATGTATCTATTGTTCGATTACCTCCCTTGCATGTTATCATATCATCGGCATTTCATCTAATGGTCATCTTGTTTGGCAGCTGGCGCCCTCCGTCGGACGATTTGGCAGTTGAAGCTATTGATAAGACATGTTTCTTTGACTTTCCGTTTTGTTTGATTCCAATATAGTCGTTTGATTATTTATTGATAACACCTGTGTCGGTCAATTCCATTGACAAAATTCCTCCAAGACTAAAGATGGTCTTCTGTGCCCAATGAAAAGAAATCAATATTATTATATTTCTTTTATTCCAAAGAACAAAATTCCATTGTAACAGAAAAGACAGGATAAATCCGCCATTTTTGCATTGGTTTTTGCCTATTTCCAGGCAGCCAAATTTATACTCGCAGCCATCATTTGCATAAATATATAATATATATATATATATATATATATATATTATTCAATGTAAATTATCGCTCCCTTTAAGCAGACTACAAAAACTAAATTACCATACACTTTGGTTCAGTAGATGATATGAAATGAAAAAAAAAAGAGATGGAAGACGAAAAGGAAAAGGAAAAGAAAAATATTCATATGAATTTTATAGTAAGAAAAGCGAGTATTCTGTAATTCGTGAATATTATAGCACATCTAAAGTTCAACATCTGTACAATATTTCCCATTGGTTGCACTTATTTTAGCAACGATTTGACGGCATCAAGAAATGCGAGAAATTATTGATCTGCATATAATTCATATGAATTGCGCTTTTCTTAGTGTCATTCCATGTTAGATTGAAATGGTAATATCAATATCCGATAATAAATGGCATAATACTATTTTTGTTTGCTTTTCTTTCTTTTTACTTTGAGTGTGGGGGTAGCTCTTCTCTTTAACACTCGCTTAGAAATAGTACACTCTATATGCTTTATCTACAATATACATCCATTATCGTACGAATAATGCTACAAGGCATTTATACACAGACACATACACATACACGTGTGTGTGCGTGTATGGGTGTGTATATATATATTTGTTATTATTATATTTTCAAGCCTTCAAGCTACAATATTTCGTTGGATTTGTATTAGTTTAGATTTGCATCAACAACTTACGAACTTTTCGAAGCTGTTCAATATATTTTCTTATTTTACTGTTTGTCTACCAAATCAATAAGTGCCGTTTGATAACGATATTGTGTTACGGTGTAGCGATTCTAAGGAACTGAATTCGTTGATTCGCTAAAGGATGTTCAATAACTACCGAAGCAATGCTAGAACAGTGGAAAAGAAAAAGAAAATAAAGATAAACCTTTTGCAGAATATCAACTGGTTTCTTGCGGTTCTTATTAGCGCAATGAGCCTTCAGGTTACATTCGACCTCAGAGATACCGGTCAAATAAATCCTTGGGTTCTGAATACAATGAAATAAATTTAATATTGTCTCCAGGAACATGCAGTGGAAGTTAGTAAATAACCTCGGCAAAGATAGTCCATAGACAATGTGTCGGTTCATTTATCTCCCCTCTCAATCTATATGTATGTATGTAATGTATATATAAATATATATGTATATATATATATAATGCATATATATATATAATGCATATATATATATATATAATGTATATATATATATATCTGTATATAATGTATATATATATATATAATGTATATATATATATATATATATATATGATATATATATAATGTATATATAATGTATATATATATAATGTATATATAATGTATATATATATATATATATATATATAATGTATATATAATGTATATATATATATATATATATATATATATATCTTTTCTTTTCTTTTCAAAGTTTCAGCTCAGAGCTGCGGCCATGCTGATGCACCACCGTGTTGCTACACTGCTATTACAGGGAGCCTCTTACAATATGTGGCACTTGGTGAAGAATGGAGTTTGATTTAGCAACTCTCATTTGCACCTCCTGCCGCGAGGTAGGTTCATCTGGGACTCTCAATAGGAAGAGGTCCAGCTTTGATTTAAAAACTCCTACATCTACTTTGTGCAGATTTCTCAGGCTCTTTGGGAGAATATTAAAAAGCTGTGGGCCCCTGAATCCCAAGCTGTTGCAGTAACTGGTCCTGAAGCGCGATGGCATTGCTGGGATCTTTGGCACTATGCAGTGCTGTCCCGTTCTGGCATTGGTGTAGCTTTCAATGCCAAAATTTGGCACAATTCCTTCCAGGATCTTCCAGATGTATATTACTGCATACCTCTCCCGCCTTCTCTCCAGGGAGTAGAGTCTTAGCTGTTTCAGCCTTTCCCAGTAGCTGAGCAGTTGCAAAGAGACAATCTTCTTTGTGAATCTCCTCTGGATTGCTTCAAGGTCTGCTGTTAATTTCAGACTGGTGGGTGACCACAGCTGTGAGCAGTAATCCAGGCGGCTGAGGACGAATGTACTCCAGAGGATCATCATGGTTTCCTTATCTCTGGTTCTGAATGTTCTCACAGTAGAATTGTTGTTGCTTTGGTGGCCTGACAGGTCAGGATGTTTAGAAGTGGAGGTTTCAAATCTCTGCCAGGAATTACAAAAGACATTATTAAATACTTTTATTTAAGCAACCAAATTTCACTCATCAAAAACATTGTGTGTGTGTGTGTGTGTGTGTGTGCATAGAAGGCAGCCTTCACATAGTAACCAGATCACCGTCATATATTTATACAATATTTGAAGTAAATTTAAGTATCTTAATTTTCTCATAAAAATTGTTGCTGCTTTGGTGGCCTAATAGGTAAGGGTGTTTAAAAATAATACCAAAATACTCTAGTGGAGGTTTCAAATCTCTGCCAGAAATTACAAGATGACTTATTAAATATTTTTATCTAAGCAACCACATTTTCATCAACAAAAATATTGTGTGTGAAGAAGGGAGTCAAAAACAGCCTTGACATAGTAACCAAATCTCATTCAACTCTTTGTAGTAAGCCCAGTAATTGAAATAAATTTAAATATCTTCATTTTCACAGTAGAATTGTTGTTGCTTTGGTGGCCTGAAAGGTCAGGATGTTTAGAAGTGGAGGTTTCAAATCTCTGCCAGGAATAACAAAAGACATTATTAAATACTTTTATTTAAGCAACCAAATTTCACTCATCAAAAACATTGTGTGTGTGTGTGTGTGTGCAAAGAAGGGGCCACAAGGCAGCCTTCACATAGTAACCAGATCACCCTCATATATTTATATAATATTTGAAGTAAATTTAAGTATCTTAATTTTCTCATAACAATTGTTGCTGCTTTGGTGGCCCAGTAGGTAAGGGTGTTTAAAAGTAGTAACAAGACACAAGCAGAGGTTTCTAATCCCTGCCAGGAATTACAGGGTGGTCTTATTAAACATTTTCATTTTTTCACTCTAGAGATAAAAAAAAAAATGAAAAATTTTAGTAAGACTCCTTAATGCAGGCCGTGGGTAGGATTGAACCCGCCCCACGATGTTCAATGTGGCTGTCTGATTATGCCTCTACCCACGAGACCACCAAGACAACCAACAATAAATCAGTAAGTTAAGTGATATTTAAATCTATCATAACTAAAGATAAAACAAAAAAACTATCTCACCACAGCTGTAGCTCAGTAATTAATCCCAAATTGTATATATATATATATACTTAAATTTACTTCAAATATTGTATAAATATATGACGGTGATCTGGTTACTATGTGAAGGCTGCCTTGTGGCCCCTTCTTTGCACACACACACACACAATGCTTTTGATGAGTGAAATTTGGTTGCTTAAATAAAAGTATTTAATAATGTCTTTTGTAATATATATATATATATATATATATATATATATATATATATATATATATATATATATATATATATAATTTGGGATTAATTACTGAGCTACAGCTGTGGTGAGATAGTTTTTTTGTTTTATCTTTAGTTATGATAGATTTAAATATCACTTAACTTACTGATTTATTGTTGGTTGTCTTGGTGGTCTCGTGGGTAGAGGCATAATCAGACAGCCACATTGAACATCGTGGGGCGGGTTCAATCCTACCCACGGCCTGCATTAAGGAGTCTTACTAAAATTTTTCATTTTTTTTTTTATCTCTAGAGTGAAAAAATGAAAATGTTTAATAAGACCACCCTGTAATTCCTGGCAGGGATTAGAAACCTCTGCTTGTGTCTTGTTACTACTTTTAAACACCCTTACCTACTGGGCCACCAAAGCAGCAACAATTGTTATGAGAAAATTAAGATACTTAAATTTACTTCAAATATTGTATAAATATATGACGGTGATCTGGTTACTATGTGAAGGCTGCCTTGTGGCCCCTTCTTTGCACACACACACACACAATGCTTTTGATGAGTGAAATTTGGTTGCTTAAATAAAATTATTTAATAATGTCTTTTGTAATATATATATATATATATATATATACAATTTGGGATTAATTACTGAGCTACAGCTGTGGTGAGATAGTTTTTTTGTTTTATCTTTAGTTATGATAGATTTAAATATCACTTAACTTACTGACTTATTGTTGGTTGTCTTGGTGGTCTCGTGGGTAGAGGCATAATCAGACAGCCACATTGAACATCGTGGGGCGGGTTCAATCCTACCCACGGCCTGCATTAAGGAGTCTTACTAAAATTTTTCATTTTTTTTTTTATCTCTAGAGTGAAAAAATGAAAATGTTTAATAAGACCACCCTGTAATTCCTGGCAGGGATTAGAAACCTCTGCTTGTGTCTTGTTACTACTTTTAAACACCCTTACCTACTGGGCCACCAAAGCAGCAACAATTGTTATGAGAAAATTAAGATACTTAAATTTACTTCAAATATTGTATAAATATATGACGGTGATCTGGTTACTATGTGAAGGCTGCCTTGTGGGCCCCTTCTTTGCACACACACACACACACACACAATGCTTTTGATGAGTGAAATTTGGTTGCTTAAATAAAAGTATTTAATAATGTCTTTTGTAATATATATATATATATATACAATTTGGGATTAATTACTGAGCTACAGCTGTGGTGAGATAGTTTTTTTGTTTTATCTTTAGTTATGATAGATTTAAATATCACTTAACTTACTGACTTATTGTTGGTTGTCTTGGTGGTCTCGTGGGTAGAGGCATAATCAGACAGCCACATTGAACATCGTGGGGCGGGTTCAATCCTACCCACGGCCTGCATTATGGAGTCTTACTAAAATTTTTCATTTTTTTTTTTATCTCTAGAGTGAAAAAATGAAAATGTTTAATAAGACCACCCAGTAATTCCTGGCAGGGATTAGAAACTTCTGCTTGTGTCTTGTTACTACTTTTAAACACCCTTACCTACTGGGCCACCAAAGCAGCAACAATTTTTATGAGAAAATTAAGATACTTAAATTTACTTCAAATATTGTATAAATATATGACGGTGATCTGGTAACTATGTGAAGGCTGCCTTGTGGCTCCTTCTTTGCACACACACACAATGTTTTTGATGAGTGAAATTTGGCTGCTTAAATAAAAGTATTTAATAATGTCTTTTGTAATATATATATATATATATATATATATATATATATATAAATTTTATTTATGTGTTTCAGTCAAGTGGCTGCGGTCATGCTGGTGCACCACCGTGATTTTGACGTTCCTTGCATGGCTCTTCTCCCCCACCTGACATGGTGCAATCAAGAGTTTTGATGGCACATCTGGTGTATAAGTGAATTTGACACAGCTGCCCTGAGCTGCGTCTCATTACGAGCCATTGGTTCGTCTGGTATCGTGGAGAGGAAAGCGTCAAGCTTTGTCTTGAAGACCTCCGCATCCATGTCTTGCATGTCTCTCAAATGTTTTGGCAGGGCATTGAAGAGCTGAGGTCCTCTGAAACCGAGGCTGCTGCAGTATCTCGTTCTTATGTGAGATGCAGTGGACGGTACCTTTGGCACCATGCAGTGGCGACCTGTGCGGGCATTCCTGTAGTACTTGATACCAAAGTTTTGCACCAGTCCTTCCAGTATTTTCCATATGTATATTATTACATATCTCTCCCGTCTGCGCTCCAGGGAGTAGAGACCTAGTGCCTTCAGTCGCTCCCTGTAGTTCATCTGTTGGACTGTGGCGATCTTTTTTGTATAGTGCCGCTGAATTGCCTCGAGTTCTGCTGTCCGCTTAACACTGTGTGGTGACCACAACTGAGAGCAATAGTCTAGGCGGCTCAGAACAAATGTCTTCCATAGAATCAACATGACTTTTTGATCCCTTGTACGGAAAGCCCTCAGTATCCACCCTGCCAGTTGTCTGCACTTTGCTGTCGACTTGACAATGTGCATGTGAAATGATGCATCACTACACATGTTGATGCCCAGATCTCTTACTGTTTGTGGTTCTGAGATTGCAGTACCTCCAGGCATTGAACTGCATATTATTTTCCTCTGCCCATTCATATATTGCACTTAGGTCATTCTGCAGGCTTACAATATCATCAGGATTCTTTATTGCCTGAGATATCTTTGTGTCATCGGCATAGCTAGTGACAGTGGCTCTCCGAGTGACCGTGGGCATGTCCAGAAGGGCCACTATGAACAGTAGTGGCCCCAGAACAGTTCCTTGTGGAACACCGCTCAATATTTGTGTTTCCCTAGATAATTCTCCATTGGCTGCAACTGTCTGACTTCTACCATTCAGGAAGTCATGCAGCCACTCTCCTAATTTACCAGCTATGCCAAGGTTTCGCAGCTTGTGACATATCAAGCCATGATCAACTTTGTCAAAGGCTTTTGCAAAGTCGAGATATATCACATCAACATTTGAATGGTCAAGCAGCTGCTTCAGGACCCAGTCATAATGCTGCAAGAGTTGCGTGAGGCAGCTTCTACCTGGACGGAAACCATGCTGGGTCTCATTCAGCAAGTCATTTTCTTCTAGGAACGCAATCAATCTCCTTCTGACAATTCGTTCCATGACGTTGCTAATATGTGAAGTCAGAGAGATGGGCCTGTAGTTCCCAGCCTCTGCTCTGCTTTCACCTTTATGGATAGGACGTATGGTGCCTTCCTTCAGCTTTTTGGGAAGTTTACCATTTGCAAGGAAACTCTGGAAGAGTACCCGGAGTGGTCCTGCTAATTCTTGTTTACACGACTTTAAGAGGACAGCTGGGAAACCATCGGGGCCAGTTGCCGAATTTGAGCTCATTTCATTTATGGCAGCTATTATATCTTCCTCTTCAATGTCGATGTAGGTAATGGATGCAGTCCCCATCTGCTGAGTGCTATTGTCAAAGAAACCAGCTGGGTTCTTTATCT
Organism: Octopus bimaculoides; assembly: GCF_046866305.1. NCBI lineage: Eukaryota > Metazoa > Mollusca > Cephalopoda > Octopoda > Octopodidae > Octopus > Octopus bimaculoides. Next base: position 8,550,148 of record NC_142950.1, read on the forward strand.
GCATGTGACTCAGAGGAGAGGTGAAGACACTCTTGAATTGTATACTGAGCACTTTACTTATCCATGTGGGATCTGCAGTCAGTGAGCCATTAGGCAAAGACAGGAGAACAGACAAGAAGACGGTAAACACAAACAGGCTTCAAGCCCAAACACGTCACACAGATAAAAAGAAAAAGAAACAGATCTGTAAATTCTACAGGAATAGGGGTCCTATCTTATACTGCATCGTAGCAGTCTCCTTTGCAAATCTATAGAAAGCCTTGGGGTTTGTTTTTATGCTTTCTACTGCTCTCTTCTCCTTCTCTGCTCTCTCCTTTTCATGGGAGAGTTTAATTTTGTTTTCTATTTCTAACAGTGTTAGTTTTAATTTAGCCCTTTTCCTATCCTCCAGTTCTCTATTTAACTGGTTTGAGACCTTTGTTCTGTGTCTCATAAGGATTTTCCTGTCTCTAGGAATTCTATTGGCATGTTTGCTGGTCTTTCTATATGGCACGTATTTGGTGCATATGTCTTGTATGGTTGACATAAAATGACTTAGTTTGAGGTCATTGTCTTGTATAGAAAGCCTGTCATGCCAGTTTTGATTTCGAATCTCTCTGCGAATTGACTTCCAGTCCGCCCCGTGGAAATTCAGGTTGGATATTGCTTGAGTCCTCCTGGTGGGGTGGGTGTCAGTGGGTTGTCTAGGACCATACATAGTTAATTCTATAATGTTATGATCTGAGAGAGATGTGGGCGTTATTTTCACATTATCGATTAGGCTCACATTGTTTGTGAAGCAGAGATCCAAAATATTGCTTCCCCTGGTTGGTTGGAGTATCACTTGTTCCATGAACAGCATGTTGGATAGTTCTAGCAATGATTTTGCCTGGCTTTGTTCATGCAGTGACATCCCAGAGAGGATGTGACCTTCAGGCCATTTAACATTTGGGAGGTTAAAGTCGCCTAGGAAAAGTATATTGATGTGTTGGTCCAGATTTGTCAGGACCTCTTCTATGCGTCTGAGGCTATCCTCAAATTTACCTTCCTGCTTTGCGGTATTTGGTGGACGGTATGTTGAGCATACAACTACATCAATTTGTTTTATGTGTACTATTAAAGTATCACATACAGAGTTTGAGTGTGATAGTAGTAGTAGGGGTGTAACATCTTCTCGGATGTACATTGCAACTCCCCCATGACTTCTATCCCTTCTGTCTGTTCGGAGTACGGCATACTCTGGTATATTTATCTCGGCATCTGCTATATTAGGTGTTAGATGCGTTTCGGTAAGCACCATGCATATTGCTTGATTGCATGTTGCTAGGTCTTTCAGGTATAGGAACTTGTCTTTGCCGCCTGTTCGTAATAGGCCCCGGATATTCAGTAGGAATATGGGTGTGATATATGTGCAGGGCTTCCTGGTGTTAGCGGTGGCCATCCCTGATCCATCATCTGTGGTGGTCTTGGACAATGGTTCGTGTGGCGTTGACTCTGTACCCTCTGCATCCACGTTAACTGTTGTACCATTTTCTGGGCCACGCTTAAAAAAGCTTGCTGCTCGGCTACTGCAGTTCGTACAGCCTCTGCATATAGCCTTTTTTTGGGAGCAGAAGGAATATACGGACTTCTCTCTTTGTGAGTCCTGTTGGTATTTGGTGGATTTTGTGTACGTAGATTTAAGCTTTCTGGTCTCCATTTTCTGCGCTCCCGCTTATTTTGTTGTAAGTGGTTATCTACCTTGTTTAGCTGGTGGTGTTTGGGATGGGCAAATTTGCAGTTTCGTCCCTTTTCCCCGTGCCAGCAGGTACCATTTAGGTATATATATATATATATATATATATATATATATATATATATATATATATATATATTTATTTATTTATATATATACATATTTATATTTATTTATATATATACATATATATATTTATTTATATATATACATATATATACATATATATATATTTATTTATATATTTCTTTTCTTTTCAAAGTTTCAGCTCAGAGCTGCGGCCATGCTGATGCACCACCGTGTTTAGTCTAACTGCATATTATTGTCCTCAGCCCATCTGTAAACTGAGTCCAATTCCTGCTGCAGGTGTGCAACATCACTGGAGTTCTGTATTTTCTGCGAGACTTTTGTATCGTCTGCGTAGCTTGCAAGAGTGGCTATCCGGGCACTTGAAGGCATATCTGAGAGAGCGACTATAAAAAGCAATGGTCCCAAGACAGTGCCCTGTGGAACACCGCTCATTATTTGTGTTCTCATAGAGGTGGCTCCATTAGCCACTACTGCCTGACTTCTATCTTTCAGAAAGTCATGTAACCACTCTCTAAGTTTTCCAGCTATGCCAAGATCACGCAGTTTGTGGCATATCACACCATGATCCACTTTGTCAAAAGCTTTTGCAAAATTAAGGTATATTACGTCCACATTTGAGTTGTTGAGTAACTGCCTCAACACCCAGTCGTAATGTTGTAAGAGCTGGGTCAGGCAGCTCTTACCTGGTCGAAAGCCATGTTGGGTATCACTCAGCAATTTATTTTCTTCAAGGAATGCGATCAGTTTTCCTCTGATTATCATTTCCATGATTTTGCTGATGTGTGAAGTCAGAGAGATAGGCCTGTAGTTTTTGGCATCTGCTCTGCTTCCCCCTTTATGGATTGGGCATATTATTCCCTCCTTCAGCTTGCTTGGCAGTCTTCCGTTTGCGAGAAAGCTCTGGAAGAGGATCTGGAGGGGTTTTGCCAGGGCATGCTTACACGATTTAAGGAGGATTGCTGGGAAACCATCAGGGCCAGCAGTTGAGTTTGTGTCCACTTCATGTATAGCTAGTAGTACATCTTCTTCGCTAATGTTGATGTATTCCATCGTAACTGCCTCCCTGGTTATAGGGGAGGTAGCAAAGAAGTCCACTGGTTTGTTCACTTGTCTGTGCTCCAATGGAGTGGTGAAGACACTTTTGAATTGCTCATTCAGTACCTCACTGATCCTAGTTGGACTGTCTGTGAGGGAGCCATCCTTTTCGAAGAGGGGTCCAATCTTGCAGCGTACTGAGGCTGTTTCTTTTGCTTAATGAAAGAAGGCCTTTGGGTTTGGCTTAATGTTTTTTATAACCCAGGCTTCTTTGTCTGCTCTCTCCCTCACATAGGATTGTTGCAGCCTTTTTTCGATCTCCATCAGTGTCGTTTTTAGGCGGGACCTTTGGCCATTCTTGGGATGCTGGTTGAGTCGATTTGCAACTTTTGCAACTATTTATTTATATATATATATATATATATATATATATATATATATATATATATATATATATATATGTATATATATATATATATATATATGTATATATATATATATATATATATATATATATATATATATATATATATATATATATATATATATATATATATATATATATATATATATATATATATATATATTATATATATATATATATATATATATATATATATTTATATATATATATAATATATATTATATATATATATATATATTGTATATATATATATATATATATATATATATATAT
>NC_142950.1:8559183-8579507 GCF_046866305.1 Octopus bimaculoides
GCCAACTTTTAAACTTTTCGTATTGATTCTTTTTTTTTATCATCGTCCTCCTGCCCCGTAATTTGCGTTCTATGGGTTTCATGTAAAGATTCTTTATTTGTTTGTCATTCGTTGTCAACATATAAAGCATGTTATCAAGCATGACAGCTGAATCATACGATTAACTTCTCGTTGTATATTTCCAATTTAGCAAACCTTATCTAATGGAGATTATTGGAAATTTTCTCCAATTTCCGAACGATGTAACTATCTCTAATTTCACCAAAAAAAAAAAAAAAAAAAAAAATTGATCCGGCCACATAAACTTTATACATACGGACTTCATACGAATTGAAGAATATTAGAATAAAAAATAAAAGACAAACAAATACAGAATGCTACGTTAAAGGCGAACGAATGGACGATTCGGATTAAATATAGATAGTCTGTGAAAGACATGATTGGAATAACCAATATTAGATTTAATGCTTTGATAATTAAACGACTTCTCAGAAGTCGGATCGTGGATGTATTTATAATATCTTATCAAAGACCATACTTAATACAGATTTACTTAAGACACATGTAGCTATAGACCACCGACTACCACATGTCTAATTTGACAGATATGTTTGCGAGTTTCTTCTCAGAGAAACTGCAAAGATTTAAGGATCATCTTAGGATACACGGGTCTAGGATTATACTTCTGAATTTAATATTGATTTCAAACAGCCAAATTATACATGGAATAATTTATGTGCACAGTTTTGAAATAGCAGATTATGTTTTTCAATATCCATCTTGGCACAGGAAGCAGTGGCTTTGCGTGTCTACAATATATTTGTTCGATCCTGCCATCGGCGCACGTCGAGAAGTATTTCCTACAGATTTTCTATAAAGGAGCTCTAACGATAGCTAAGCGATGCACTCTGGAATGGCTGTTCATGTTTTTAACCCCTGTTGCCTAAAACAAGTATTTTCTATAAGGAAGCTATGACTTTCAATATCATTTCAGGGCCCTCCTGCATAGTAACCGAGACTGACGATAGCTAAGTGATGTGCTCTGCAATGACTGTTCGGGTTTTTAACACCTGTTGCCTAAGGTGAGAATTTCGCCCACAGCAAACCCCTGTGAAAAAGGCTTTTCACAAGTCAAATATACCCCATGAATATTTGAACTGATCTCAGACCTTATTAACTCGTAACCAGTCATGAATCACGTTTAGTTACACCACAAGAATTATCGTATTTACTCATGTATTAATCGCACCACATATTTTTTTCATTTACAATCAAGTGTAAAATCTTAAAGCAGCGAAACTTATATACGGGTAAATGCAGTACACGCACGCACACACACACACACACACACACACACACACACACACGGCCCTACTAGTAGTTTAGAACTCCCGACTTTATCGCTCTCAGAGTTATTGGTTCACGCAATCCCCGCTAGTACGACAAGGAAGGGGGGGGGGAGTTCCGCACAGGGACAACCGCAGAATCCCACACAACCTGGTTACCCTGACCGGCATTCACACGGGCCATTCTCGCTACAGACACCCAGCTTTCAACTAGTAGGACTGGAATTTGTAGGGAGATGATTGTCGATAACATCAACGCCAGTATCTGACCGCTGCTTAATTTATCGACCCCCGAAAGGATGAAAGGCAAAGTCGACGTCCGTGGTATTTGAACTCAGAACGAAAACACGGACGAAATGCCGCTAAGCATTTCGCCTGGTGTGCTAACGCTCGTACTTGCTCGTCGTGTTTCAGTAATAATAATAATAATAATAATAATAATAATAATACTTTCTACTGGAAGTACAAGGCCTGAAATTTGGGGCAAGTGATTAAGTCGATTACAAAAACCCCAGCACGTAAATGGTACTTGTTTAATCGATCCCGAAAGGATAAAAGGCAAAGTCGACCCCGGCTGAATTTGAAGTCAGAACGTAGCGGGAAACGAAATACCAAACGAAAAGACAGACGAAATGCCGCTAAGCGTTTTAGCCGGCGTGCTAACGATTCCACCACCTCATCGCCTTTCAATAATAATAATAATAATAATAATAATAATTCTTTCTACTATAGACACAATGCCTGAAATTTGGGGGTGGAGACAAGTCGATTACATCGACCCTGGTGCATCACTGGTACTTAATTTATCGACCCCGAAAGGATGAAAGACGAAGTCGACCTCGGGGGTCGATACAAGGTCCCGAAATGATGAACTCGTCGCAAGTAATAATCAGAAGCACATTTGGAGATCTATTTGAAAATTGGATGCGTTTGAAAACGAAAAGTGACATGGTTACAGTTGGAACATTTTTGATCAGAAATGTGCTCGTTCAGAGCTAACCTTGCGATAAATAACGAAACAAAAATCAAACCAAAAAATATTAAAAAGAACTATCATAAAATATATCAATCATTTCCATGAAAGCTCCGGGTTTTTTTGTAGCAGTATAAAATGCGAAAGCTACAAGGATCATTTCACGCAAACTAATAAAAATTCACTGCAACGGAACGTTATAATTCCTTGTTGGATTCTTTTAAAATAAGCTCAAGCTTTTAATTGATATTTTAGAAGCGTTCTTCTCTTCCATTAACATTTGCATAAAGACCTTGAGCGCAGGTATGGCTGACTGGGGGGGGGGGGATGTTGGTTTCGCAGCAATGGTGTTCCGAGATCGATCTCACATTCCGTCGCTTTGAACAAATGTTTTTTTTATTAAAGTCACAGGCAGATGAGATGGAAACAATGCTCACGCGCATAGTGTATGTATGTATGTATGTATGTATATAGATATATATGCATGTATGTGTATATGTAATACATATAATGTATATACGTATATGTCATGTATATATGTATGCATGTATCCCATATGATGTATGTAGGCGCATGCTTACTCTTTAACTACATGGGTCTGGGTTCAATTTTACTAGGTGACACCTTGGGAAAGTGTCTTCTACAATAGCTTCAGGCTGACCAAAGCCTTGTGAGTGGATTTAGTTGGGGAAACTGAAAGACCGTCGTATATATAATGTGTATATATATATATATATATATATATATATATATATATACACATATACCAGTGGCGTATGGTAATTGTTGTACTGGGTATGCTGTCACATCCAGTATCACTAAATTTCTAGCAGTACCACTAAATTTCTAGTATAATAAAAGTTTTCCAAGCTTGCTTACGAACCACATGGTTCCGGGTTCAGTCCCACTGCGCGGCACCTTGGGCAAGTGTCTTCTACTATAGCCTCGAGCCGACCAAAGCCTTGTGAGTGGATTTGGTAGACAGAAAATGAAAGAAGCCCGTCATATATATATGTGTGTGTCAGTATTTTCCCCCACCATCGCTTCACGACCGGTTTTGGAGTGATTACGTCGCCGTAACTTGGCCGTTCAGCTAAATAGACCGATAAAATAAGTACTAGACTTACAAGGAATCAGTCCTGGGGTTCAATTTGTTCGACTACAGGCGGTGCTGTAGCATTGCCGCAGTCAAATGACTGGTAAATGAATAAAAGAATAAATACTTAATATCTTAAATGTATTTTTTCAAAATTCTTACTATTCTAAGAATAAGGAAACCATATAATAATTAAAATCAGCGCGTAGATCACCCACCAAAGTAAATTTGCTTACGTAAACTACACGAAAAGTCGCACTAACATAAAGTAAACTAAAAAGTAAGCTAAAGTTATCTCCCTTTGACTTGTAGATCACACACCAAAGAGGAACCTTTCTTTTTCTTAAGAAATGACGTGAATTTAGCGCTGGTTTTTTGTAAAAATGCAACTGCCTTTTTCTCATCGCTGATCTCATTGAAAAATCTTTAGTCAACATCTTACGGGCTTTTAGAAATTGAAAAGTAAACCTAAAAAGTGACCTAAAGTTATCTCCCCTGTAGATCACACGCCAAAGCAGCACCGTTTTTCTGTTGTATTTGTAATCTTTCGAATAATGCCACCTCACTGGTTAAGCGAGTAGACCACCATTCCCCACTGATCGGAAGATTAATCCGTCACGGGGGTTGTCCATTCATTGTTGAGTGTACTGGAACAAAGTGAAACGAAGTGTTCCGTTTTGGTCAAGAACACAATGTACCACTCGGTTCAGACCAGGGGAATCGAACCCACGATCTTTCGATCTTGCTTACAACGCCCTAAACACTACGTCACGCGCCTTCACAAACAAAGAAATAAATGCAATGAAATAAACCAACGATTACGAGATAAACAGACCGGATATTAATTAGGTTTGTAGTCAGAAATCAGAAGGAGCCGTCTGGTGTAGTATAACAAGCAAATACGATAAATAGCGATGTAGTGTTGTTTATTTACAGATTTCAATGTTGCATAATAACGTTGGTCAATCGAAGTCATATACTGCAAAAATGTCTGATAGTTTAGCGCACAATACAGTATAAAAAAAAACAAAACACAAGCACAGGATATGTTTTTACTATTTCAATTAAGAACCAGTTAATCAATGGACAAAATAAAGTGGAATGATTAAAACATATTGATTAGGTTCTAAATCGATAGTTTGTTGGGATGGGTTGTAGCCAAAATGGATCGTTCCGCAGTGTATTCTGTTATTGTTTTGTTTGTTTTGTTGTTTTGTTCTTTTACTTGTTTCAGTCATTTGACTGCGGCCATGCTGGAGCACCGCCTTTTAATCGAACAAATCGAGCCCCCCCCCCTCGCGCCAGGACGTATTCGTTCTAAGCCTGGCATTTATTCTATCAGTCTCTTTTGCCAAATCGCTTATGTTACGGGAAGGTAAACATACCAACATCGGTTGTCAAGTGATGGGTTGGGTGGGTTGGTGGGGGGACAAACCCAAACACAAAGGCACACACATAAATACACCCCCCATACATATACACGACGGGCTTCTTTTCAGTTTCTGTCGACCAAACACTCACAAGACTTTGGTCGGCCCGAAGCTATAGTAGAAAACACTTGCCCAAAGTGCACCGCAGTGGGACTGAACCCGGAACTATGTAGCTAGGTAGCAAGCTTCTTACCACACAGCCACACCTAAGCCTATATATTAATCATATTAGATACATTATTTGAAAATCTGAGTTACACATTTATTTATCGACGGTATTTAGTCTAGTCTAGGAAGGATTCTTTGTGAATAAGCGTGTCTCAGAAATAACCGTAATTTCAACTGAGAAATAACCATTGTTTAACCATTTCGGCAGCTTGCATTTGCGATCGCTCTCTTTCTGTCATAACCCGACATACGTGACTATGGATGAGGATAGGCACGAAAGTCGAAATGAAGATAGTAAGTTTGGATCAATTCTAAATAAAGTTAATTCTGTTGTGTAAATATTAGTGCATATTTTTATTTATTGAAATTCGATTTCTGTTGAAGCTCAGTCATTCGTTTCCTTACCAGTAATAATGTATTGTCTTTCTAAACGCCTCAGTCTCTTTGTCTTTATTAATGTCCGGCCATCGGTTTTAAGAGAGCGAGAGACAGACGGACAGAGACAGACAGAGAGAGAACAATAATTTATTCCAATGGTTGCTTCTTTGTTTACGTACATCAATCAGTTCCGACTTTATTTGCATTCAGAAGCAAACTTGATTTTATATCCAATACATTCACTCTTTCTGAACTTTGGCAAAAAGATCATCGGTTGCTTCTGTCTGCAAATGTCGCCTGTACATATGTATGTATGTATGTATGTACGTAGCTTTATGAAGTCTGTCCGCGTTTACGTCGCCGTCGACAACGCAGAGGAAATTAGCGATCCTTTCCGTGGAGCGAAAGAAAAATACACGAATGCGCTTGCAGCTTTTGTTTCGTTGCTAATAAAATGTGCTAGTGATAATAATAATAATAATAATAATGATAATAATAATAACAATAATAATATTAAGAATAATCACGATGATGATGTTAATAATGATGGTGATGATGAAGATGATGATGTTAATAATAACGATGATACTAATAGTAATGATAATTATGATGATGATAATGGTAATAATAATAATGATGATGATGATGATGATAATAATAATGATGATAATAATAATAATATCTGACAAAACAACAATGGTGACGATGATAGCAACTACGACAACAACAACAGTAATAACAAACACAAGAATATCAATAGTACCAATAAAAGTAGTAATAGTGGTGATGATGATGTTGCTGCTGATGATTATGATCATGACAGTGATGCTGATGGTAATGATGATGATGATGTCGATGATGATGATGGTGTCGGTAGTGATGATGATGATTTACAGAGATAGACTTTTTTTCTTTTTTTCTTTTTGTCTTTCTTCCCCTGATCATTATTATTTATTATCATCAGAATCACTTTTCGCTGTTTAAGCAACGACGGTAACACGAGCAGGAAATCAAACAAAATATGAAATAATTAAATACAGCAAAAATATCTTAAAAAAAAAAAATAATAATTTCTTTTTATTATTCCCCCTTTCTGTACAACTGTTGATGTTGAGGCTAATACTACTGCTGCTACTGCTACTACTACTGCTGATAATGGTGTTTGTACAACAGCTATTTCAACTATTTCTGTTGTTGCTACTAATGCCGACAATATGGCTGCTACTGCAAGAGTTTTCGCCATGTTTTCTTTTTTTTAAAATTTTTGTCCTGTACTACTAAAAACGTTTGTCTTCCACGATACACTGCGGTGTGTGTGTGTGTGTGTGTGTGTGTGTGTGTGTGTGTGTGCGAAATAGTTATGTCTTGGTTACGACGTTTTGAACATGTTTTGATGTGCCGATCAAATAATGGTGGAAGAACATTATTAATTAAGGATGTTGTAGTTTGCTTTTGAAGGTAATAACTCTGATTCCATTGCTCGGTTTTCATTATATTTTCTGATGATTGCTGTTGATATATACATCTAGTCTCTTGTCAATTGTCGTTGCTTTAATCAAATAACAGCAAGTAATTCGGCTTTGATTGTTTTCCACACAATCGTCTGTCCTTAATTGGTGTTAGATAATAAAAAAGAACCGTGCTGGAATGTTCTTGCGTGTAAATTACAGGAATGGCAGTGAAGAGGAAGATATGTTTTTTTTAATATCATTCCTGCCTGTAACTAGTGTGGTTGATTTTTCTGTTGAAGGGATGTGAGCTCACGATTGCAGACATGAAATATTTGCTAAAGATACACAAGCTCTTCAGGGCGAAACGAAAGCAAAGACATCACTGCATGTCTAAGGGTTTTTGTTAGAATCAATTTATCTAGCTAATTAAGACTATTTCCTCTAACAGATTCTGCTTTTCAGTTGTTCTTATCAGATATGTACCGAGGTCGAATCCGTGTGTCGCAAAGAGAAAAAAGTTTAATTGTTCCACTGAAAATATGCTTGTTAGGTTACATGGCCAACTACACTGACCAGATCACAGAAGCTGTCCAGTTTATTCTAAGATATTATCACTTTTCATTTCTTGACAAAACCAGACCAAAGGTATATAAATGTAAATAGCGTATAATATCGTTGGCCAGATACACGAAACTTGTTCTGCGTTAAAAAGTTTCTAAAACAAATTTCGAGAGTCTATAAATATCAGAGACATGACAAGGTTGCTACAATCATATATTGGCAAATCGATAAAAAAATTTGAATATAGTGAAAATGGTTTGAGTATTAAACACAGCACATCTTTGAAGATGACGATGTAAATTTAATATGGGATGTGAAGATTCAGATATAGAGGCAAATAAAATATATAGGTTCATATATTGTCATGCTCAATAAAAAGGAAAGAAAGTGTCCCTTATTCGTTAACCAAAATATTTTTTTAAAGGCTTCTACACCCCCATATCTCATCCAATATAGGAACATAATCTATCCATGTGTCTAAGGGCCATACCTGTTGACCACTTGAATTATGAGTAGGGTGTCTCCAGGTACGTTTTCAGACACCTGTAAGCCTTTGGTATTCTTCCTTCTCCTTTAGACAACAACGCAATCCACTCATGCGTTTAAGGGTCATTTTAATTGGCCACTAAAATCTATGAATTGGGTGTCGATAGAGATACACCCTAACAACCACCAACCCTAGCGCAACATTATCATTGCTTTAGTCTGCAATCTGGGCCCCAAATTTCCGTCCATTGGCAGTTTAAGATTTAGGTCGTAGACGGGCAAAATGACCGCTTGCCATATTCTGTGAACCTATGACCACTTAATATTTAAAGTCATGAAGAGATTGGTATATAAATAGTGTATTTGACCGAGCACCATACTCTATGCATTAAAGCATAAGTATATTTTTTTATTATTATTTTAGCCATTTGAGTGTGGCCATACTTTGGTACTACTACGGAGGGTTTTGCTGGACAAATTGACCCAATACTTATTTTTAAGTCTGGCATTAATTCGACCGGTCTCTTTTGCCGAAACACTAAGTTATATGGCTATAAGTAAACCTACACCGGTTGTGAAGCAGTGGTAGAAGACAAAAAACGAATACACAAAGATATGAATACAGGCTTCTATACAGTTTCCGGCAATCAAATACACTCATAAAGCGTTGGTCGGAAGTTAAGATACAAGAAGACACTTGCCTAGTTCAACGGTTCGTGCTGCAGAACTGAACCCGACAGCACGCGGTTGCGAAGTGAGCTTGTTAACCACTCAGCTAACCATGTTTGTAATGTGAAATACGAGCTCTTACATAAATAAATTCGCGACAAAATTTGGAGGAAACTGTCGCAAAGAACGATTGAAACAGATAACCAAGATATTACTCTCGTACTCAACATATTTCTATATTGCTTACTCCCGTCAATTCAAATGTTAAATCTACGAGAATATTCTCATACGATACCCGGTGTATGTGACAAGCTGGTTAAAAACACAACTTTTACACATAAAATGATACAGAAACATTTTTTTCTGCCACATTAAACACAATATGATTGATGTTTAATAACGTAACTTTATCATGTATCTAGAGGTTGCCGTTTATCACGCAATTGATCATTTTAATACGATCTCATTCTCTTTCCTCCTCCAACTTCCTCTCTCTTTCCCATCCACAACATATCTCTTTCTCTCTCTCCCTTTGTGTATATATATATATATATATATATATATATATATATACATACATATCCATCTACACGCACACATATATAAGTATATGAATATATATATGTATATATAAATATTTATATATATATATATATATATATAGATATATATACACATATATATATTTATATACATATGAATATACAGATATATATATACATACGTATATATATATCTGTATATATAAATGCATATCAATATATACCTGCATATATACATACATATATATTTATATATATATGTGTGTGTGTGTGTGTGTGTGTGTGTGTGTGTGTGTTCGTGTTCCTGTAGACGCACTCAGCGCAAACAATCGTTCGGCTACACGTACACATATATTCATATGCATTTCGAGTGTCTAACCAGTATTATTTTATTTTATTTTATTTTATTTTATTTTTTTTTGGTTAGTGAATTATTATAAATACTATAAATAATAATAATAATAATAATAATAATAATAATAATAATAAGTAAAAATAAGTATGTTTTTCATAGTCATTGAGTTCTCGGCTGAAAATTGTTTGCGCAAGAAATATTTTCGTATTGTAGCTTAAAGAGATTTTACTCCTGTTTATTTTTCATATCATTATGCTCAATTTATTATTATGGCCAAATTATTTTAACCAGAGAATGCTGCAGTGTTAGAATTTTACGAGCTTTTTGCTGCTATCTATATTCCGTGTATCACAGATCTTTCGATGGCTTACTCGGGAGAACGTCTGCTTCTTCACAATTCATCTACTGATCTAGCCCTCCGATGACTGCTGCTCTCTGCTTTCTCCAAAAACTGGTGTTAATATTACTAGCTGACAGCTTCAATCAACAGCTCCTCTCATCGGGATAATAATGATAATATTTATATAATTTTAAATATATATAGTTGAATAAAATTTAAGTAAAAACTACTACTGTTACTATTAATAGTTGTCGGCTTAAAAAAAAACAAAAAAAACCCAGCTATTCTCATCGGGATAATAATAATGATATTTATATAATTTTAAATATATATACATAGTTGACTAAAATTTCAGTAAAAAAGCTTACAATATGCCATACAAAGCCTGTCCACTGATTTTGGTATTCGTTCTTGTAGTATAAAATGAAATGAGAGCCTGATCTTGCGAAGGATTTATTCAAATTACTCAGCTGAAGAGACCCACTGTTTACACATATGATAGACACCTTTGATGGTAGTGATTACGTAATATGGGGATTAAATCATCTCACCGACGTACTACTGCTGTGACGACGTATGATAGGGGATTATAGTGACTGGTGAGAAAGGCAGAATGGTATACATATAAGATTCCAATACCTGCATATTTCACATCTATTTTCATTCTTCCACTTCACTCTCTATTTCATATCTTTTCGAAATTAACTATTGCTTAACCATTTTCTCACACCGTCTCCGATGAAGGGATATATAAAATATCCCGGAAACAGCTGTAAGACCTTCTATTTATAAATGTTCTAAAATCTTTCATAGCCTTGGATTTTTATGTCGTTCTGAAAAAAAAAAAATTATATATATGTTTTCGGTGCGAATGGTTTTTTTATACATTGTCGTGTTTTACAATCCTGTAAATAATAATTATATAAACTTAAAGCATATGGCGATCAGCGTGCAATGACTAATGAAAATAATCTAATGAAGGGGCATTTAATCCCTCGACGTTGGATGTGAGTTCGAGTCCCACTCGGATAGGAAAGACTTCTTTTTTCTGTTGAGGGCTTATATATCCCTTTATTAGACTATTTTCCTTAGTCATTGCACGGTGATAGCCATATGCATTAAGCTTATATAAAAATATACCATTATTATTATTATTTACAGGATTGTAAACACGGCACCGTATAGAAGACCATTCCCATCGAAAGCATATAGAAAGTTTGTTTATATAAAACAAATAAGAACTTATATAGTTCTTAAATTTAGCGGGAGCAAGGAGGCTAGTTCGCTGGTGTAAAGGTAACTGACTGAGTCGCGTTAACAAAAAGATGTCGGTTCGAGTACCACACCGATAGGAAAGCCTTCTTTTGTCTGTCGAGTGCTTATATACCCCTTTAATAGATTATTTTCCGTAGTCATTGTACGTTGATCGCCATAAGCTTTAAGCATATATAAATACCATATGTATATATATATATATATATATATATATATATACTTTTACACTTTTACACTTTTACTTGTTTCAGTCTTTTGACTGCGGCCATGCTGGAGCACCGCCTTTAGTCGAAGAAATCGACCCCAGGACTTATTCTTTGGAAGCCTAGTACTTATTCTATCGGTCTCTTTTGCCGAACCACTAAGTTACGGGGACATAAACACACCAGCATCGGTTGTCAAGCGATGTTGGGGGGACAAACACAGACATACAAACACACACACACACATACACATATATATACACATATACGACGGGCTTCTTTCAGTTTCCGTCTACCAAATCCACTCACAAGGCATTGGTCGGCCCGAGGCTATAGTAGAAGGCACTTGCCCAAGATGCCACGCAGTGGGACTGAACCCGGGACCATGTGGTTGGTAAGCAAGCTACTTACCACACAGCCACTCTTTATATATGTGCAAAATTGTATATATATGTAAATAGAAAGAGAGTGAGAAATAGGAGAGTGAGAGGGAAATTCATACAGATATAAGCCTGTGGTCATGTCAGCGTGTATATGTCATATATATGTATATATATTTGTAGGTGTCTTGTGTGTGTGTGCATTTGTATGATGTATACAAATCCATATAAAAATATGTAGGGTCCAAGCAAGAATGCATACTTCAAAGCGTAAACCTACACCTATACATATACAAACTATATATATAGAGATAGATACATATATACATACAAATATATATATATATATATATATATATCACAATACATCTTTTCCTTCTCTCACTCTTTTCCTACTGCTTTGTATTTTTATCTCCCTTTGTCTTCCGCCATCTTTCTCTCTCCCTTTCTGTTCATATCTGTATCTCGCACTATTATAAATATCCTTCAAATATCATTCAAATAACCTACTGATTCAGCTGCCATCACCTTTGTTCATGTGTTTAATCTACTATTACATTATGTTCTCGGCTTCTTTTTTCATATGCATTCATATATATATATATATATTCACACACACATATATATATATATATATATATATATATATATATATATATATATATATATATATATATATATATATATATATGTATGTATTTATAGGTATATGTATATATTTTTCACGATAACAGTGTCGTTTTTATTGTCGAGTTGAATATTTAGCTGTTAATTTCTGCACAATTGAATCGCTTTGCAAGTGATGCATGTTAAACGACATCGAGCAGAGGAATTGAAAGCCATATTGGGGAAAATGTTTTAATGGTTGCAGGTAGAGAGCCAGAGAAAGAGAGAACGAGAGGAAGCGGGAGAGGAGGGAGAAAGAAAGAAAGGAAGGAAGAAGTAAAAAAGAAAGAAAGAGAGAAAAGGTGAAACAGTGAAAGAAAAAGAGTGTAGATAATGCTTCGGGTATACAATAAAGAAACTATGAAACTGTTATATATATATATATATATATATATATATATACACATATAATATACATACATTTTTATAATTCATATATATATATATATATATATATCGGGAGATATTTATCCGGTCACTCGTGAAATTCGTGAAAGGTGTGAAAGTTATCAGTTTAGTTTAAAGATAAACGATACAGTCTATATTTGCCATTACTTCAATACCAGAACAACATTTGAAAAGCTCATTTAAAAGTCGATGCTAAAAGTTTTAACAAAATCTGCTGATATAATGAAAATGCAAAGTGGTAGAAATATTTAACGAATGGAGAGAGAGAGAGAGAGAGAGAGAGAGAGAGAGAGAGAGAGAGAGAAAGAGAGAGAGATTTTAACACACAAGCTCTTCCAGATTAATTGATGTATAAGTATTAACATAGTTCTGTATATACGCCTACTATAGGTGCTATGTTTCCTTGGGTCACCTCTTATCCTGGAGACCTATGTTCAAAGATCGATATCCTAGCCAAGACCATCTATTTTATTCAGACATGATATGATTTCCATATTATATTTTCCCTTTAAGACTGTATTACCTCCCTTTGAGATTCCGGGTATGTAATTATTATTTTTAAGATATGTGTTGTTCGTATCTTTCCTAATGTTATTAACAAGTCCAAGTAATGGACTATATTCATACCTAGAAAGAAATAATGGATTTAAAACCATTTTGTTGTTGCTCACTAGCGACAATCAGCGTGATCTATAGCCGCATTAACTGCGAGTCTGCAGTCTTAAAAAGACATAGAGGTGCTGTTCAAGTCGGGGACTCGTGCACAACTGTGGTCAAACTTCCAGGTTTTCAGATCCCTGATTCACCCTGTCTTACACGTTAGTTGTGAGATTTGAACATTCTTCCGGAGCACTTTGGAGTCTCCTCACTTCCTCCAGCGTAAGGACGCTTCGCAAGGTAACGGGATCATGCCTTACAATTGGTCAGATTTTGTATCCAACCAACAACTATGTTTAGAAACTGAGATAGGTCCTGTTTCTTGTATGGTTCAGGAGCGTCAGCTCAGATTGTCTGATCATATTGCTCGATTTTCTGAGAAGGTACCATGTTCTGTTCTCTGGGAATCCAGCTGGAGTGACGGCTTGAATTGGGCCTGCCACATGTCACAAGGTCACAAAAGATGAGGAAGTATCTCTCAGAGATGGATGCAGACTGACTGAGATACTGTTCAGAGGATTGTCCAGGACGACCAAAGCAAATATCAACAGATAGTGGATGCAGCGACGCACTACAACGGTGCATGGTCCTGTACTTGATCTGATAGTCATGTGATCCTGCGGTCCACGAATCAGAATATTAATTTTAAACATGGACGCAAGGAAACAATATTTTGTTAGACAGGGAGCACAATCAATTCCCTTCTCTCCAGTGTTTATTTCTCTAACACTTAGTAAGTTTATACAAATCAAAACTGATATTCCCTGTAGCTTACTGCTCCCATATGTGGCACTGTACTATAATCTAACGAACGCTGGTTGTCAAGAGGTTCTGGAGTTCACTCATACGCACGCACGCACACACACACACACACACACACACACACACACACACACACACACACACACACATACACACATATATTGATACATACATACAATGGGCTCCCACAGCTTGTATCTACCAATTTCACTCACCAGGCATTAATCGGCCCTAGGCTTATAGTAGAATATATATTCCCTCACAGTGGAATTGAACACGAAACCACTTCACTGTGAAGCGAGCCTCCAAATCACATAACCATGTTTGCGTCTTCCTTTTCGAAAGAGTGTTTGTGATGTTACTGTCTAAGCAGAATTAACAATCAAAGTGAATGAAATGATTTCAGCCTGGGTCATGTCACTTGTGACGTCTCTCATGATTGTTACTGGTAACATGGAATCCAGTACAACCTGTTGCATGGTCGGGTATCATCGTCGACTAAACCGGCACACTCACACGGCTTGCTTGATAAGGGTGGAGCTTGCTTGAAACCCAGCATGGCTAAAAATCAGACCTGTGAAGAGGACGGTGTAAGTTTAACGACTAATTAGCAATATCATAGGTCTGAAGAAATTAGTGTCCGGCCTGTTGGAAGACCACTGGGAGAGAGGCACTCCTTAGCTTTTCTGCAAGCACGTCTCTAAAACCTGCTTCAAATCCATTTTACGTGTGCTCCGATAATCGGCAGTGATTTGCTCAGGGAATCATCTGCGACGGTGAATAAACGACGGCAAGATGAGCTGCAACAGATCACATTATCCCGAAACGTGTATGCGTGTGACCGGAGGCCTCATGTGAACTTATATTCCCACTGAAACACCTAACATGAACTTCAGGGCCGACTCAACACACGCTACGTGAGTGCTACTGCATGTACAAATACAAATGGTTTCAACCGGGGTTAAAATTCTACTTAAAGAGTAATATTGGAATCTGTTATTCGCATAAAGGCCAAAGAGTTATGTATTAGGGATGTGAGTGGATCAAATCTAGCTGGTAATTATTTTATTATATAAACTGTTAAATAGATCTCGATTCGTGATAGACACTTTGTTTAATTTCCCTGCTGAGATTGTCTCTGTCTGTGTTAGGTCATAATTTTAAATGCCATATACATATAAACACGTGTGTTTTTGTGTATATGTGTGTCTCTGTGTGTACATATATATATATATATATATATATATATATATATATATATATATATATATATATATATATATATAATCAATCTTAGTTATAAGTCACAGCTGATATACATACATCCATATATGTGTGTGTGTATGTATGCATACACAGCTATGTATACAGGTGCATGTATGCATATATGTGTGTGCATCACTACATATATCAATCTCTCTCTCTCTGTATGTATGTATATATATATATATATATATATATATATATATATATATATATATATATATATAGAGAGAGAGAGAGATAGAGAGAGAGAGAGATAGATAGATAGATAGATAGATAGATAGATACATACATACATACATACATGCATATATATCTGTGAGTGTGTGGGCAGTTCATGTCGCCATACGCTTAAACTGACTAGAGGCAACTGAATCTGTACTTAAAGATATTAAAATAAAAATCTAATTAAAAATTGCTCCAGACATTAATTAATATTTTATACATCTAATTCTCAACTGTATTGAAGAAAAGAGAAATGTTATGCACGCTTATATCCGACATTTATTTTATCAGACTTTTTTTTTCTCTCTCCAGAACGTTCGTAATGATATGTGTAAAAAAAAAAGAAAAAGGCAAGCAAGAGAGTAATTAGTTTCATAGTAAATAACTGTAAATTGCTAACATTGTTGGGTGCTCACCGTTTAATTTAAGTTCCTATGAAAATTCACTTAAGAAGTAGTACATTTGGTGGTGTTTATTTAAAACTATATACAAATCATTATGCTAACAGAGTGTTCGATATTTCAGCATTGCTGTCTCAATAAAAACCAATGCATGTTAACGTAGGTTGTTGGTACTCCATCGCTTACGACGTCGAGGGTTCCAGTTGATCCGATCAACGGAACAGCCTGCTCGTCAAATTAACGTGCAAGTGGCTGAGCACTCCACAGACACGTGTACCCTTAATGTAGTTCTCGGGGATATTCAGCGTGAAACAGAGTTTGACAAGGCTGACCCTTTGAATTACAAGCATCAACAGAAACAGGAAGTAAGAGTGAGAGTGAGAGAAAGTTTTTGGTGAAAGAGTACAGCAGAGTTCGCCATCATCCCCTGCCGGAGCCTCGTGGGGCTTTAGGTGTTTTCGCTCAATAAACACCCACAACACCCGGTCTGGGAATCGAAACCGCGATCCTATGACCTCGACTCCGCTGCCCTAACCACTGGGCCATTGCACCTCCACTAACGTACGTAGTAGACTTACAAACATATAAACTTTACCTATTTCTTCGTATACTGGAAAGCTGATGAACATCCTTATTCGATTTTCGATACTTATTGGGGTCTCGTCAGTGATGTGTGCATCACTTGGCCAATCGCAGAGAAGCAAACTGTCGGTCCTTATCATTTATCTGTTATCTTTTATTTGGGCCACTCTTTAGAGAGCGGCTTTGTTGAGGCATAGCATTCAATAATTTTAGCCGAACGAATTGACCCTAGTACTTATTAATTTTTAAGCCTGATACTTTTTCCATTGGTATCTGTTGACGAAGCGGTCTATCACTGGGAGGTAAACATACCAGTACCGGCTATCAAACGATGGTTGGGGAAAACAAAGACACACGCACACGTATTTATATACATACATACTTACATATATACCTACATAGATACACACACAAACACACACGCATATATACATTATATATATATATATATATATATATATATATATATAAACTGAGGGTTTCAAGGGCAACAGTTTTGAAAGGAGGGGCAAATCAATTACCTCAATCCATGTATTTGACTGTTATTTTATTTTCTCTGAAACAAAATATAAAAAGCCGGAAAATACAAACAAGAAGTCATAGTACGTAACAACTATGAAGAAAAAGAAGAAACAACAAAAGCTGTAAAATAACTGAAATCTAAGCTAAAACTGGAACAGCAACGGATCATGATAAAACGATGGCAAGAAAAGCCCCTTCATGGCAAATAACGGGTTAAGCTAAACGCAAAAGTAATAGACAGCAAAATCCCAACAATTGCTGAGAAACTCCGGACTCATAGCAGAGACTGAAAGATTTTTAATTGCTTTAATTGCAGCACAAGATCAAAGCCTTACCACCAGAAATCACCAAAAAACACGTAATGAAAAGTAACATAACAAGTAACTGCAAAATATGTGGCGATGGACAAGAAACAATAAATCATATTATCTCTGGCTTCCCAGTCCTGGCTAAGAAGGAATATATTCACAGAAATGACAGAATTGGGACCTATATACACTGGAAGCTATGCCAACACTACGGAATAACAGAAAAATGATGGTATGGGCACACTCCCCAAAAGGTCACAGAAAATGAGAAAGTAACCATACTCTGGGATATGCCAATACACACAGATAGAGAAATTAAGGCCAATAGGCTGGATATAGTTGTCAGAGATTACCAAGAAAAATGCTTTCTAATTGATGTATGAATACCAACAGATGATAAAGTTTCTCTAAAAGAAATGGAGAAAATTTCAAAATACCAGGATCTGTAAGTAGAGGTAACTCGAATGTGGAGCCTAAAAAGAGAAACAATTCCGATCATAGTTAGTACATTGAGTATGATAAAAAAAAAAGCATTGAGACAAATGCATGACTAAAAAACTAGGACTTACAAGTAAATGTAACATACAGGAAATAGCACTACTAGACATTGTACACATCCTACGTAAAACACTTTCAATACAGTAAAAATAAGAACACCACAACAAACCATAGCACATACCCAAGACACACAGAGCTGCGCTCAGTAGCGCAATGAAAGCACGTGATAAAAATTAGACTACTGAATAATAATAATAATAATAATAATAATAATAATAATAATAATAATAATAATAATAATAATAATATTTAAAAAAAAAGGATTGACGTAACTCTTCACGAAGGTAAATAGTCAAGACAAAGAGTGCGATTTTAGATGTTTTATTTTTTGAACAATATTTCGACAGAACGTCTGTCTTTCTCAAGTTCAAACCAAAAGGTGATTGAAAATTCAAAATTTCAGAAACCAAACGTAAACTATGAACGTGAGTAACCAGCGTCCATACGTTGATAGAATGACATCATCAGTTTTTGTCAGTTTTTTAATAAGCAGAAAGAAAGAAAGAAAAAGGAAGACGACAGAAAAAGAAAAGAAAAAGAGAGAAAGAAGAATATTCAATCAAACAGTTTTGTATAAATTTGATGATATTCTCCTGTCATCTTATTCATTCCTCCAGGGCGTGATGTCAATAACCCGCAAACATATTTCTCCTCATACATTCTGAGAAGTGAAAGTGGGGTACATTCAGGATATTTTTTGAGAATGTGCACTTTCAAATCTTCTTCAAAATTGCAGCCGCTTGAAACGAAATGTTCAGCAAGTTCTGTTGAACTACTGTTCTTGTGCTTGACGTCGAATCTGTGCCCATTAAACCTTTTGTTTAATTGTTCCGTTGTACAACCAACATAAATCAATTTATGTTTCGTGCATTCTGCACCGTACACTAAATAGGAATCTTTGCAGGTTCCCCTTCTGTATAAATCATAACATTTCTATTATGATTTTTGATGGTATTTACTTCACTCATGTCGTTGCACAATGAACAGGGCTTACCGCTCTTGCGGCTGTTCTTTAAAGTACAGCGTGTTTTCTTGGAGTCAGATATAGATGTCAATAATTCTTTTATGTTCTTATTCCGTCGAAAGGCTACAATGGGCGGCTGAGGAAATATCAGTTTGAAACTGAGATACTTTTTCGCCACATGTTGGTAACTTTCTTGCAACACTTTTGAAATGCCAGCGAAATGTCGGTGCCAGTTAATCACTAAAGGAATTCTGTAATCTTTTGTATTTTGTTTGCTAAGATTAGGCGTGTAGGTTTGACTATCTTTGCTAATCTTAGCTATTTCACTTGCTATTTCCTTTAAACGTGATTCACTGTAACCTCGTTTGACATAATGACATACAAAAGCATTTGCATGTTTCCAGTAGTCCCCTATGTCAGTGCAAATCCGTTTTATCCTCAAAAATTGGGATTTCGGATTTGACCGAATAAGATGATAAAACATCTAAAATCGCACTCTTCGTCTTGACTAATAATAATAATAATAATAATAATAATAATAATAATAATAATAATAATCCTTTCTACTATAGGCATAAGGCCTGTAATTTCAGGGGAGGGTAGCGGTCGATTACATTGACGTCAGTCTTTCGCTGGTAAGTAATTCATCGACCCTGAAAGGATGAAAGGCAAAGTTGACCACGGCGGAATTTGAACTCAGGACGTGCGAAGTACCGCTAAGCATTTCGTCCTGCGTGCTAACAATTCTGCCATCTCACCACCTTCTTGCATCTAATAATGACCGTCATTTAGTTTGCCGGACTACCGTTACCTTCATTGTACACATTGCTATATTGATTCAAACGACTCTATCCCGTCCACCTAATGATGTTTTTTTCAAGCTTGCTTCTAGTTGTTTACTCAAAACCAGTCCTTAATGAGCAGATCCATCATCAAAGGCCTTCCAATCATTGTAATCCACCCACCCTCGACCCTCTCATTTTCTTATATATTTTTCTCCTTGTCTCCGTATTCTTTCTGTTGAAGAGCTTAGCTCGAAACGTCAAAGACTTTCCGTATTCCCGAGCGTCATACTAATACATCCTTTTGTTATTTACACCACCTGTCCTCGTCTGTTGTTGTTTTTTCGTATATTCTCCCATATATATATATATATATATATATATATATATATATATATATATATATACACATATATATATATACATGCATGTTTGTATCTGTCTGTGTATACGTGTGTGTGGGCGTATGTGACGTCTGTAAATGTAGACAAAGCTATATATTATAATTCCTCTTACTCAGTGATACTACTAAAACAACCATTGTTAGAAAACAATCTATTTATACTTCACAGT
>NC_142950.1:8580007-8619801 GCF_046866305.1 Octopus bimaculoides
ATATATATATATATATATATACATGGGACCTCTTGGTCCACAGCTTCTTCCCCAACCCAACCTCCCAACCTGGCTCTTTCCCCTGCTCCCGTCCACGCTGCCGCACTTGCCCTTACCTCTCCAACACCACCCTCCTCACCAGCACCCATCACCGACCCTATCGCATCACCGACTCCTTCACCTGCACGTCTACCAACATCATATATTGCCTCTCCTGCTCTCTCTGCCAATCCCTGTACATCGGACAAACGGGGCGGCGCCTGGCCGACCGATTCGCGGAACACCTCCGAGATATCAACGTCGGCAATGACACCCCGGTGTCACGCCACTTCCGTTCTGCCGGCCACTCCTTGCGGCAACACCTGTCTGTGTTTGGATTGTCCATGCATAGGGGCCATCCGGACTCCCGTTTGCGCCGTGAACAGGGATTAATCTTCTATCTTCGCTCCTTTGCGCCACATGGGCTCAACTCCCCTCCACTCTTCATCTAACCCCCTCCTCCTGTCTCTCTCCCCCACCCTCCCTCCTACCACCCATCTCTCCCCTCCCCCACCTTCCTGCTCCGACTCCTACTTCTTTGTACCTCTCTTCATACTTCTCTCCACTCCCACTTCTCTTCACCCCTACTCTTTCTCTCCTCTCTCTTACTCTCTCTCACTCTCTTCTCTCGTACTCCCCCCTCCCCCCTCTCCCGTACTCCCCCCTCTCTCACTCTTACTTTCTACACTCTTACTCTCCTACTCTCTACACTCTTACTCTCTTACTCTCTCACCCTTACTCTCTCACTCTCTTCCCCTCTCTCTCACTCTCTTTCTCTTCCTTTCTTCTTCCCCCCCATACCCCTCTTCCCTCTCTCTCACTCTCTTTCTCTTCCTCTCTTTCTCTTCCTCTCTTTCTCCCCCCATACCCACCTTCCCCTCTTTCTCCCCCCATACCCACCTTCCCCCTCTCTCAATCCCCCTTCCCTCTCTTATACCCACCCTCTCTCCTCTCTTCCTCTCCCCTCCCATACCCATCTTCCCCCTCTCTTACATCCACCTTCCCCTTCTCCCTCCTCGTCAACACCCCCTCATAAGCTCATCCCACCACACCCCAACACACTCCTACTCTACCTTCCCACTCCACCCCATCCAATTCCTTACACCCACCACCCACCCCTACCCACATACCCCACCCTACCCACATACCCCTACCTCTACCCCACACTCCACCCATGCCTTCCCCACCTCCCAACACCCTCACATCACACCACACCAATACCCTTGCATCACACCACGCACACCACACCAATACCCTCGCATCACACCACGCACACACTACAACTGACCAACTTCTTTCTTCCTTTCTCCCTTCCCCCATTTTCACACTACATACGTCAAGATCACCAGCAGTCTACCTCCCACACACAGCCCCTCGTTCCCGATCACCGTTTGTTATCTCCCCCTTTCTTAGCTCTCCTGAAATAAGAATTTCTAACTTCCGGTCAGTCATTGTTATGATCGGCCATTATTATGATTGACCGTTGACTGAACACTATTCAATTTTTTTTCTCCGTGTTTTTCTCCTTGTCTCCGTATTCTTTCTGTTGAAGAGCGTAGCTCGAAACGTCAAAGACTTTCCGTATTCCCGAGCGTCATACTAATATATACTTTTGTTATTTACACCACCTGTCCTCGTCTGTTGTTATTTTTTGTATATTCTCCCATATATATATATACATATATATATATATACATATATATATATATACATATATATATATATATATATATATACATATATATATATATATATATATATATATATATATATATATATATATATACATATATATATATATATATATATATATATATATATATATATATATATCTTCGCCCTTTTAAAGCCTAGCCAGGTTCATGGGCCCGGTTTCTCGGTTTCTATAGCGTATGTGTTCTACCCCCTCAGCTGGACGGGACGCCAGTCCGTCGCAGCGTTACTCAAGAAACAAGAGGAAAAAGTGAAAGTTGGGGCGAAAGAGTACAACAGGGTTCGCTAGCACCCCCTGCCGGAGCCTCGTGGAGCTTTTAGGTGTTTTCGCTCAATAAACACACACAACGCCCGATCTGGGAATCGAAACCGCGATCCTCCGACCGCGAGTCTGCTGCCCTAACCAAATCTGAAAATTTGATTGCAAATTCAGGTTAAGAAAAAAGATAAACATTACAAGGAAGGCATCTTTCATTGTTTCGTTTACAGAACTATTTTGACATCCAGCATAACAAACATTTCAATAACCATATCTGGTGCTTAATATCCCCAAGCTGTTAACGTAGCTTTTGTTAAAAATAGCTAAGCGGCTTTTCTTGGTAAGCTACATATCGCGGTCCAACATTGTATCTGAGGACAAATTAATCGGTAATCTGGAGATATGTTAAGGAAACTTCATTTATGTATCGTTACTATGGTTTCCTTGATTGGATAAAAGAATTAACATGTGCTTGCTTCTACTGATAAGAACAATTACATAGGTGTAACAATGCAAAAGTACTGATCCTAGAGATGCAGGTTCAATTCTCGGTTTTAGCTATTTTCCTTGTTACTATAGAGTCTCTGTGAAGGTCCGTGATTTTGTGGTTAAGGTAATCGGCTCGCGATCGTAAAGTATTGAGTTCGATTCCCGGCAGCGCATTGCACTCTTGAGTAAGAGACTTTATTTCACATTGCTCCAGACCACTCAGTTAGCAAAAATGAGTTGAACAGTAATTCAAAGAGCCACCCTTGTTACATTCAGTGTCACACACAATTACCCTGAGAACCACATTAGGGGTACGAGTGTCTTATTTCTTTATTGCCCACAAGGGACTAAACATAGAGGAGACAAACAAAGACAGAGAAAGGGATTAAGTCGATTATATCGACCCCAGTGCGTAACTGGTACTTAATTTATCGACCCAGAAAGAATAAAAAGCAAAGTCAACCTCGGCGAAATTTGAACTCAGAACGTAACGGCAGACGAAATACTGATAAGCATTTCACCCGGCACGCTAACGTTTCTGCCAGCTCGCCGCCTTCAGGGGTACGAGTGTCTGTGAAGTACCCAGCCACATGCATGTTAATTTCACGACCAAGCTGTTCCGTCGTTCGGATCAAGTGGAACGCTCATCGTAGAAACCGACGGAGTGTAAGTTTTGGTTTCTCTAAGAAAAGCACTGGGGTACCTATATCTTATTTTATTTTAGTGATTGAAGTCCATCAGGATAATCACGTATATGGCTGAAGGTCTGACTGTGCGGTTTTAAGAATTCGATTTGGAAATCCACGGTTTTTGATCGATCCGACGGTGCGGCACTTTACATAAATGTCTGTTGATGCAGCCTCAGGCTACAGCAACAGATTCTGAGTGGAATTCAGTAGACGGTAACTGTGCAAAATCTTGTCCTATGATATGTACACACACACACACACACACACACACACACACACACATACATATACGTATATATATATATATATATATATATGCAAATATGTATATATGCATATGTATGCATGTCTGTATAAATGTATGTACGTGTGTATACACACTCACACACACACACATATATTTGTATGTATCTGTCTCTCTTTCTATCTATCCATTTACTTACAAACACATACACACGCATATACATTTATGTATATATACATATATATATTTATATACATGTACATAGACTCACAAAGGTATATATGTTTGAGTGTATGTGTGAGTTTGTGCGCATGCGTGTGGTCTTGTACGTATGTATTTGCCTGCGTAATAATGTCGTGTATGTATGTTTTTTTCTTTTTTTTTTTGAGAATTTATTTAAGATTTCTTTCTCCTTTGTAATATTCAATTCCGAACACAAAGAACAGGCGCGAAAAAGCACACCACAAAGTATCGTTTCCGATGTCTTTACAGTTATCCAATATCCTCAGCTCTTGATTGGAAGTTTCTGAAAGACTCTAAAGAAAAAAAAGAGATTTAACATTGCTTGTTTTCACTTTTTCGATATCAGTGAATAACTTCACTGGAAAAAGACTTATATATTGCCAAGGGATTGTCATTCTCATCAA
The DNA here is from genome assembly GCF_046866305.1 of Octopus bimaculoides. Lineage (NCBI taxonomy): Eukaryota > Metazoa > Mollusca > Cephalopoda > Octopoda > Octopodidae > Octopus > Octopus bimaculoides. The sequence goes on from NC_142950.1 coordinate 8,584,088, forward strand.
AGGTCGGCGATTATCGTACGCTGAAGAAGGGAAATAACCCTGAAACTCGGGTCCGTACGTATCGCAGATCAAGATGGGAAGGATAACTTCCCTTGGCAAAAATAGACAGGACACAGATATGTGTCGATAAGCCAGCTGGAGGAGATGTTCTCCTGGGGCTAAAAACAACAGTAACATCCACCCTTAGGGGTCAGCCACATTTAAATGGCAAATATACTTCACTATATATATATATATATATATATATATATATATATATATATATATACATACATATATATATATATATATATATATATATATATCGTGACACTCCGTCGGTTACAACGACGAGGGTTCCAGTTGATCCGATCAACAGAAACAAGAAGGACAATTTGAAAGAAAGTTGTGGTGAAAGAGTACAGCAGGGTTCACCACCAACCTCTTCTGGAGCCTCGTGGGGCTTTATAGATGTTTTCGCTTAACAAACACTCATAACGCTCGGTCTGGGAATCGAAACCGCCATCCTACGACCGCGAGTCAGCTGCCCTAACCACTGGGCCATTGCGCCTCACACATGTATGCATATATATGTGCGTATATGCTTCCCAACCACATGGGACAGGGTTTAGTCCCATTGTGTGATGCCTTCGGCAAGGACTTCTACTCTAATCTCGCGATGTCCAAAGTCTTCTGAGTGGGTTTAGTAGACGGAAAATGAAAGAAGCCCGCCATATATGTATATGCATATGTATCTCTGTGTGTGTATGTGTATATATATATATATATATATATATTCATATATATTTATGTGTATATATATATATATATACATATGTATATATGTATATACACACATATATATGAATATACGTATATACATATACATATATGTGTGTGTTTGTGATTGTGTATATATATATATATATATTTATATATATATACATATATATATATATATCTATATATATATATATATCACTGTCGCGGTACTGTGGTATTTTGTAATGCGTTACGTATCAGTGTCTATCTGCCTGGCAGAAGACGAAGAAAAAAGAGTGACAAAGAAAACAGATATATTGGTAAGTAGATAATTAAATAGGTAGATATATAGATAGAGAAAGTGTGAAAGCGAGAGAGATAGATAGATAGAGAGAGAGAGAGAGAGAGAGAGGGGGAGAGAGAGAGGAAGGGAGGGACAGAAAAAGTGTGTGTGTGTGTGGGTAAAAGAGACAGAGAGAGGAGTTGAGATAAATATATTTGAAAGCGAAAGCGTTTGGTTTGTAGCGTGCTGAGATAAATTAATTTTACACGAGACTGGAATCGATATTCTATACCTCAATAGATATCACAATTTATACCCAAATGGTTATTTTATGCCTCAATTGGTTCTCTATCGCATCAATACGAAAACAGGTTATTTCTTTGCGAACACATACAAATACACGAAGAAAAGGTGATTGCTTTAACACTTTTATTTTAAATATTTGATATAGCAATTTTCCCTACCTTCTTATATAAAATATTATATTATACACTAAATAGATATAATGCTTTATACATACATGTGATAAATCAACCATTCTTTATAATAGTGGCATTGGAAATGATATCAAACAGATTATAGAAATACGTGGAATGTGCATTCATAAATATAGAAGTCGCTCCAATATGAGATAAGGAGCTGTTTAGTTTCATATACGAACGTGATTAAATGGTTCGCATACATTTATGTTTTTACAAATCTACGCACTTACTAAAAGTGATAAGAGCTACACATTTAATAGAGCTGTAATCAGTGGACTGTGTGAATCAAGGAAGTTTTATTTTGGAGACGGGAGGGAGGCCATTATTGTCATTATTATCACTGCTATTATTATTATTATTATTATTTGATTCAGTACTTCATCAATACATTGTTGCAAATTTAACATCTATAGGCATCGTTCTCAGTTAACATTATGGACTATCAGGATAATCGTTAAAAAAAAAAAAAAGTGGCAGTATCATTGTTACCAACGCTAATATGTTGATACCAGGAGCCAAAATGAGAAGGGCTATATATGTGGTTGCTCGACCTGCTAAAAATAGCAGTCAAATTGCCTGTTAATTCCCAGTTAGTCCAGCTCAATATTAGTTCGAACATTGTGGTTCTTGAATAATATAACCTTGTCGGTATGACTGGGAGATTGAGAAGCTTGCTTTGCAACCAGATAGCTTTGGGTTCAGTCCCACTATGCGATTGCCTTTAACTATAATTCCTGGCCCTATCAACGGCTAGCGTGTGAATTTGGGTGATACAAGCTACATGAAAACCCGACATATATATATATATATATATATATATATATATATATATATATATATATATATATATATATATATATATATATGTGTGTGTGTGTATGTGTTTCAGTTGAAACATTCCTGTCACAACATGGGACCTTGAAGGCTGCTAAAGTGCGACTATATATACTATATATTCTATATCCTACATTAATATTATAAGAATATAAATAAAACAGAAAACAGAGTTGGAATTCCCTTGAATAATATATTCCTCTATACACAATCATACAAACCCCTTTATATATATTTATATATATATATATATACATACATACACACATACATATATGTTTGTATATATATATATATGTATATATATATACATATCTACATATATATATGTATATATATTTATATACATACAGATATATACATATAGTCATATATGTATATATATTTATATACATACAGATATATACATATATACATATATGTATATATATTGATATACATAGATATATACATATATATATATATATATATATATATATATACATATCTATACGATAGATTCGTGCGTCTATATTATTGTGTTTTTCCTCCACTCCACTGCTTCACAACCGCTGTTGGTATGTCTTCGTCCAGGTAACTTAGTGGCTCGGCTAACGAGGGGGTAGAATCACACCAGACTTTAAACAAACCCCACCCCCAAAACTGCAAGTAGTTTGGAAAATATGTTCAGCAACAGCCCATCAAGGAAGTGCATCACTATGGTCGCAGGCCAATGACTGAAACAGGTAAAAGATGAAAGATAGATTTGTATATAATGCGTTATATAAAATGTGAAGGTGTGCGGCTATGTGTTTAGGGTATTTGCTTCAAAAGCGTAAGTTCACAAGTTCGAAATCCGGCGGCGCCTTGTGACCTTGATCAAGATGCTTTAGTTCACTTTGCTTCAGTCCACCTAGTTAGCAAAACATGATTTGGTCCTGTGATACAAAGGAGGCTACGATTGTCACATTCCGCGTCACGCTGAATATACTCAGAGAAGTACGTTAAGAGCACGCGTGTCTATGAGGTGCTCCGTCACTTGCACGTTAATTTCACGAGCAGGCTGTTCCGTTGATCGGATCAACTGGAACCTGCGTCGTCATAATCGACGGAATTCCAGTTATACACGTTTGCCCTCGAAAACATTTGGAAATCTGTATTGATATTCAAAAAATTCGTTGCTGCCGTCCTTTTCCCGTCCTCTTATATAAATTAAAAGAAGTACCATTTCCAAGCTTACTCATTTCGAGCTTCCTTTCTTTTGTCGCTTCAAAAATCATTTTGGTGTGACGATTTTGTTCATTACTTTTTCGTTTTTTTCTTTTTCATATCTTAAATCAGTCATCCCCAACTAAATGAACATAAAGAAATGTAAAGAAGGAAGTATAACTTTCCATGTATGAAACAAAATTTAATTAAATATATGTTGCACAAATCCTATATTTTATTCATGATCCTTCTAAGTACCAAAATGTTGCTACATAAATATATTGAAACATCGAATCTAATTTGTTGAATATTTAAAAATGGAAGTCTTGTTTGTAAACTCATTTATTTCTCTATTTATTTGTTTATCCATTAATCTATTTATTTATGTATTGGTTCTCTATTCTGACTTCAATAATTTTCTGTGGTTTCTATTAGTTAGGAAGATAAATAAGCAAATACTATAAGTATTGATTTTTTCGATTGGTATATGTTATCGATATTGGTTGAATCGACTTCAGTGCAGACACGGCACTGGAGATATATATAAACAGCGGGGACACTTTGCTCCATGCAGAAACTGCAAGAACTAATCAGCTGTGTTCAAAGCTCCTTTTCTGAATCCAACGCAATGCCGTTGGAAACCCACCTGCATCATCAACATGTGTCGCAGGGTCACAAGCGTTTCGACACTTATAACTGTACGCTTCGCTTGAGTCAGGCAGCGAGAAGTGAATTAGTCTTCGCCTGCGCAATGGTTCCACCTGCTGTCTCTTGTCAAACACAGCCCCATTGAACTCATTTCAGCTGTCATACCTATCTTTTTGATGGGTTTCGTCGGGTTGTTAGGATTCTAGAGCAATTTTCTACAGGAGTAAACAGTGAAGTTAAACGTCCCACCAAAGGCAGGATACGAACTCAGAAACTAGAGGACAGTAACAACTAATATCACAAAGAAGAGAGAGAGAGAGAGGGTGTTTAATTGTCTTGCTTTTACACGGGACAAATCCAGTATTAAAAAAGGAAAGTTACTTACTACAAAAATATTGGACAATATAAATATACGAAGTTTGATCAAAACGTATATGGACTTTGGTAACGGAGCTGAAATACGCAGATTGACTTTGAACTCTGTTGCGCATGCACATTAAGGCATATTGTTCTCGTTCATTTCCCGTTGTTTATAGTAGTGCTTGGAAATAAAGAGCTTAGAGTGTGTTCTCAAAAACAAAACAAAAAGAAATCGGGTTTCTGTTGGTGAAAAGGTGTATATGCCGGCATACAAGAATGGAAAGCAGTGTTGGGAAGATAGCATAATTACCAAATGCATAGGTGAAATGATGTATTGGGTAAAAAGTAGAATAGGCATGCAAAAGAGACACAGGAACCAACTGAAAAAGAGATTCATGGGAAGCGAACCAAAGAAGAGGAACCGATGGAATGGTTGTACGATACGTTCCAAGTAACAACAGCACTGCAGATGATTGAACTCAGGTATACAAGTGAGAAAAAAAAAACATACAGAAAATAAATACGAAGCACAAAAAAATATCAAATTGCACGAAAAAGAAAACAAAATTCAAAATAGGGAGATGGGGCTGAATACAAAAATTATTGCTAAGTAAAATGACACTTCCTAAGAAAAACTTAAAAGCGGAGATGTTGTAGGGAATTAGTAATAATGTTACACCCCTCCCACGTGACATGGAATAACCTAGTCACTGTAAGTAAAGGGGGTACGGGTAGACTGTGTTGCGTGTCATGCCTTACAGAGCTAAAAGCTTTACTGCGATAGCCAAAGTGCACGCTATAATAATCCAACATTATTAGGATTACAACAGTACCGAGTACAGATACAACAATATTTATTTTCGTATAGCCTCCACGCATATATTTTCGTCTAGGCTCCACGTATATATTTTCGTCTAACCTTTACGCATATATTTTCGTCTAGCCTTCACGCATGTATTTTCGTTCTGCCTCCACACATATATTTTCGTCCTGCCTCCACACATATATTTTCGTCCTGCCTCCACACATATATTTTCGTCCTGCCTCCACGCATATATTTTACATGCACACACACGCACATACAAACATACACAAAACAGTCTTACATAAACTAAATTCCACACTCTTCAGACACGTACTTCACAAACATTGCACTTACATCCGTTCATACCCTCCTATACTCACACTTTCAGTCAGATATATCTAACATATACACAATATAAATATTTTATGCGGTAGAAACGATATTTATGGTAAATCTATTTAGCCATTGTTTCCTTCTCTCTCACTCTCTCTCTCCCCCTTCCATCATTGCCTGTGTGTATGTCTCGGTTTCTGTCTCTTTCTCTCTATATTCTCTTCTTTGTTAATCGTCGTCTGTTTATTATCCTGGGTAGAGCAGAACCAGGTCATTGATGCTTAAATGCTCTGAATCCTTTCGGTAATACGACGTTTATTATTTAAATGGAGAGGGTAAACGACGGAGACGGAGAGAGAGAAACAGAAACAGAAAGACAGAGAGAAAGAGAGAGGAGGAGCAAGCCGGTGAGTGTGAGACATATATATTTTCGTAATAGCAGTACTGTTACTGTAGAAATGGCGAATGAACCTCGCGGCGTCCATTCTGCAAAGAAGGATATTAGTCAGAACATTTCTCAGGTCGAAAATGGACCGAAGTAATTTTATAGCAATTTCCAACTCCATGATCTGTTAACGCTGCTGGTCATAACAGATATAAATCTTGCTTTTAACTATGATCTCCGCGATAATCTCCATAATTTTGTGTAAAGTGATCTTCTGGTTGTCTGCCAAAATATTATGGCTTGGCTGTCGCATGGCCGCAAAAAGTTTTGTTCGTTGAATTCTAAAGAGCTTTTCTAATAACTGTGAGAACAATCTAAATCTAAGCCTGTAACTCTGGAGAATGATTCCTTGTTACGTTATCATCATCATCATCACCCTTGCCATCATCATCATCAATATTGCCATCATCATCTTAATTATTTTTATTGAATATCAAAACAAAAATACTTTCATAATTTATCAATGTATTAATGTTGTTTTAAATGTTACAGCATATTCAATTACAATGTCTATCAACAAAAAACAGAGAGGGCGAATACACACACAATAATGTGTGTGTGTGTGAGAGCGTGTATGTGTAGTGTATATATATATATATATATATATATATATATAATTGTATGTTCATATGTGTTTATATATGTTTATATATATATATATATTATATACTATATTATTTCATATTATATATGTACATGTGTATATATATGTATATAATGAGATGAAGCAGAAGAGCGGAAATAAGCAACATCCCTGAATGAATTATTATAAAGGAGTGACTAAGTTAATGTTTGAGTACATTCATACATTATTACCGCTATGGCATAATATTCTATACAGCCTACACAAACATTCCATGCACCATTCACCATCTTCACATATATATATATATATATATATATATATATTCATATATATATATATATATATATATATATATATATATATATATATATTCATATATATATATATATATATATATATATATGCATATGTGTGTGTGTGTCTATTACATATATGTGTATATATATTTCTATATAAATATGTCTATGTGTGTATATATATATATATATTTATATATATATATATACAATATTTTTACCAAATTTTGGTATAAATCTATAAATACATATATATATACATGTACATATGCATGTATATGTGTATAAAGATATATATGTATGTATGTATATATATTTGTATGTATGTATGTACGTATATATATTTGTATGTATGTATGTATGTATATATATTTGTATGTATGTATGTATATATATTTGTATATATATATATATATATATATATATATATATATATATATATACCAACCACGTCTCTACCATACATAGAAGTGAAAGAGTCATGCCATCTATTCACTGAGACTAGAAACAACATTTTTATTTTATTTATGCGTTTGTTTTGTATTTGCCTTTTGCTTTTTTCTTTTTTTTTTTTACCTTGTTTCTACTTTTTCTGTTTCTTTTCTTGTTTTTCGTTTGCTTTACTGCACTATAATTCAAACCTATCAAATAACTTTTAAATAAGTTTAACATTTTTATTATTGTCTTTTTTCTTTTAAAACAGCCTGAGGGACAGTTCTATGCATCCACAGCTATACACATCCACATAAGTAGCTGTCTTATTAAATATATATCACACATCAAAAGAACCACATTTCAACAGAATATTTTGCTTCGTTAAATTCACTGAATTCAGAACAGAGCATATATACACATTCAGCCATAATTATTGAGCGAAATAAGTCTGCAAATAGTTTTAAAAATACATTTCATTTTGTCGATTTAAATACTTCTGTTTTCAATTAACAAGAGAGTGGCTTTGATAGTCGACTAATCTCCCTTCTTACCTAAAACGTATCAGATATTTCAAAATGAGAATTCTTTCCTGATTATTTCGCTCGTACAAATAATGAAACGATATGTCTAGTCGGCATAAAATCGTTGAAGCAATAAGCACTGAACCAAATTATTGGCATTTGTGGTGTGCTAACCATTGTCCAAATTCATCTAATCGATATAATTAAAGTGATAAGAAACCTCGGAATTCTCCATTGAATAAATAAATGAATGAATGAATAAATAAATAAATAAATAAATGAATGAATGAATAATCATTAATTGTTTTTCTGTAGGAGTGTATTCAATTAACTCGTCTTTACCTATGCACTACCAGTATAAAATTTTATATAGGGGCTAAAGAAAAAAAAACATCAATCTTCGTTTATAACGGAGGGGCTGTTTAAAGACGAAAACCGTGATAAACGAATCGGTGACAATTGAATCATTGATAAATGAATCATGTTCAAATTCGCGGCCCACGACAAACAAACTACCACCGTCATATATTTTCTTAATCGTTTCTCTTTTACGATCAAGCACGTTCGTATCGGAATGAATGTTAGCTTCATTGAGACTAAAGTCGCGGCACACAGCGGAGCATATTTTCTTCCAGCTTCCAACATCAGGTATTTTCTTAATCAACTCAACCGTTTTCTTGTTTGCTTTGTCTATTAGGATCAAACGCTTTCATATTCCAATGAAAGGTAGAATCATTAACACCAAACTCGCAACACACAACATTCAAGCTTACACCATCACATTTTTTTTTCTTATATTTCTTTTCCGATAGACAATACACTTGTTTGCATCGTTTGTTTATAAGGATCGGCCTCCTTCATGCATTTCCAGCTCACAGTCTCCATGCTGATGGGTACGAGTACGCAGATCCGTATTAAAATATATGCAACATTGTAGATATTTATCACTTAAGTATATATGAGCATGTGTAAGTATACAAATATATGCATGAGGATACATACATGAAGCAAAACATACAAATCTGCTTATATACATACATACATACATACATACGTTCATACATAGATACATACATATATGCATTCATGCATACACAGATATAAATAATTAGGTACCGGTGTAGTATGTGATCTACACACATGTTTCTGGTATAGCTTGTGAACTACATTAGTTCAAATGGTATAGTTTGTGATCCACATCGACTTTTGGATCTATATTTAAAATTCATCTATTTACTCACATTCCAGTTGGTTTGGTACATGGTATATAAACCAAAAATGCTTTTCTGATTTAAACATTTTTAGTCCTGAGCCCATTGAAAGAAGTCATGATGAGAGCAAAAGAACTTTACACTCAGATTATTCGAGATGGAGAATAATCTGCAATAGAATTTCTCCGACGCTATGAACTCTTTGATGAACATAGAGATGTTGACCCGTGCAGCAAATGTGGAGGAGAAATGGCAGAAAAATGAAAAAGGTGAAGACTGTCCTGTTTTTCGTTTCACAAAGAGTGTTGATTTAAGTTGCTGTAGATCACAATGGCTTGTAGATCATATACTACACTGACACCTATAACTAAAAGCAGAAAAGTACATGTACATGATACATACGACGGAATCTCACAGAGTTTCCGTCTACCAAATCCACTCGCAAAGAATTGATTGTCTGGAAGCTATAGTAGAATGCACTTACCTAAGCTGGTGCGCAGTGGGACTGAACCTGTAAGCTCTTGGTTGCAAAGCGAACTTCTTAACCACAAAACTATCCCTCACCGAGCACCAAAATAAACAGAACAATAAAGGAACTGTGTATCTGGAATATTCATTGATAAATATTTAGACAGACGGGAGATCTTATTATGCAAAAATATTGATGTAAAATAAAGGACGACTGCTACGTATTAGTAAGTTTTTCAATAAAAACAGACACTATCTGTAAGTTCTTTTGCTACATGTGGTGATGCATCAACGTTGAGCGGGAAATTAAGTCAGCTTCAAAAGCCGCATCATCATATGGGTTCTACAATACAGCTTTAATAATTCAAACGTTCTCTACATCAACCGGAAACGCTATTTACCTGTCTCCCGCTTTGCTACTAATTAGGAGTTAATTTATTCATGTGGAGAAATTGAATGAAATGGCTAGTGTAAATATTGTGTGTGTGCGTGTATGTATGTGTCTGTATATATATATATATATATATATATATATATATATATTTGCTTCCAAACCACATGCTTCTGAGTTCAGTCTCACTGCGTGACACCTTGGGCAAGTGTCTGATACTAATGTATCGAGCCGTCCAAAGCCTGCCTTGTGAACGGATTTGGTGGACGGCAACTGGAAGAAGCTCGTCGTATATATATATATATATATATATATATATATATTAGTATATTTTTGTGTGTGTATATGTTTGTCCCTCCCCACCATCTCTTGACAACCGATGCTGGTGTGTTTATGTCACCGTAACGTAGCGAGTCGGCAAAAGGGACCGATAAAATAAGTACAAGGCTTACAAAGAACAAATCCTGGGGTCGAATTGCTCGACTGGAAGCAGTGTTCCAGCATTGCTGCAGTCAAACGACTGAAACAAGTAAAAGAATAAAAGAATATATATATATATATTGTTGCGTCTGGGGAGAGGCATACTGCCTTAGGCACAACAAGATTTATTTCAACTCCCGAATTCATATAAAGAATCTTGCAAACGAGATACGGAAAACGAAATATATATATATGCATATATATGTGTATCTCGAGTCTGTGTTTTTCTCTCTCTCTCTCTCTCTCTCTCTCTCTCTCTCTCTCTCTATATATATATATATATATATATATATATATATATATATATATATATATATGTGTGTGTGCGTGTGTTTTTCTATATATATATATATATATGTGTGTGTGTATCTCGAGTATGTGTTTTTCTATATCTATCTATCTATCTATATATATATTTATATATGTATATATATATATATATATATATAAAGAAAAGAAATGAATGACAAGGAAATAAGAAATTATGTCATGAACCATATATGTATATACAGAAAGGGAGAGAGAGAGACAGATAAATCTACGATATTATTGGGGCATATATATATATGTGTGTGTGTGTGTGTGTGACATATACAGCAGCATACATACGTACATGTTCTAACTAAACAGAAAAAGAACAAAAAAAAAATTCTCTCAATGCAGTCATAGAGTATATAAATTTTAATCTGGTGACGAAAATATATTTCGGTGCCCACACATAAATATAGACATCAAAGTGATTTCTGAACCAATTTGTGATACACTATCTAAGCTGGTTTACCAGCAAAGAGGACATAAGAGGGAAAAAATAACCCAGCTTACCATTAGTTTTCGCTGATATATACATATAGTTCTGTTGTTAAGTCCGTAAGTTTCGTAATTGCCGTAAAACTTGAAGAAAAAATGCTAAGTAAGATAGTAACTGGTTGAGCTTTTGCTTAGAACTAAACACTGAAACTTCGATGAATGTGAATTAACGAAAAATATCTTTGATGTCGATGTTAACTCCGATGTCCATATGGATATATACTTTTATATTATTAGATAAATATAATTATTATACTGACGTCAGCATTTAGTTATTTCACATCTAACGTATGGAAATACATAATGTGGTATATGTTCTCTGATTGATATTAATGTTTAGCCTTCCGTGAACATCACAAGATGAATCTTTTTTGCCATGTTTTTTTAAAACCTACGTAGGTGAATAGTGAGTTCGCTGAGTGTACAGTGGTTTGATCACATTTTATTTTCATCTTTATCTGATGTGTTATAATAAAACTGAGATATGCACGGCAAACAGGAAGAATAAAAACAATGACAAACATACAAACTAATCCCTGAATAAATGACACCGGATAGAATGGCATAGTAAAAAAATGCCATAATAAAAATGTCAAAGTAAAAATGCTATGGGAGATAATTGTATAGGAAAGAATTTGCCACAGGAAAAAATACCATAAGAAGCAATGCCACAAGAAAGAATGTGACAGGAAAACATTCCACAGGAAAAAGGTCAACAGGAGAAAATATCAAATGAAAAATGTCACAGGAAAATGTGCTACAGAAAAAATGTCACAGCAAAAAGTTCCACATGAGAAACCGTCAAAGGAGAAAGTTCATAGGAAAACAGGTCTCAGGAAAAAAATTCTACAGGAAAAAATGTCACAGGTAAAACGTCACAGGAAAAGTTCCACAGGAGAAAAGGACACACGAAAAAAGTCACAGGAAAAAGTGCCGCAGGAGAACTATGTCACAAGAAAAAAATGTCAGGAAATAATGTTTCAGGAAAAACTGTCAAGGGAGAAAATTCCACAGGAAAAAATTGTCACAGGAAAAATTCAACGGTAAAAATGTTAATAAGATGACACAGGTAAAAATGGAATATATACATGCAATATATACATCTAAAACAAATTTTTTCATTGGCCACTAAAATAAAATTGCGGATCTTCCAAAATATTATATGGACCCCGATTGAGAACCACTTTTTGAGACGGTGTGTGTTTATATCATGTTCAGTTTTTCCACAATATATTAAGAATGAATAAATACGTTATTGTTTGGATACTCGCTGCTCTAGGGGCTCCTCTGAAATTATAAAATGAAATGTCCTTAATCAAAGAGATAAAACTGGAGGATAGCTCTGTTTTCATAAGACATGCATAAATAGCTGATCTACAAAAGGGACAAGGATGCATCCAAACCTCTAAATTATAAGAAAAAGTGAATAAGATATCACTCATATTACTTCGTAAGAAGCATGGGGCCCGTTTCCCGGTTTCTCTCGTGCATATACTTCTTCCTGGACCTATCCAACGCCGGTCCGTTGCAGAATTACTCCCTTTTACTTACTGAGTGGACTGGAGCAACGTGAAATGAACTGTTTTACTTAAGAGCACGACACACCGCCCGGTCCAGGAATCGAAACCACAATCTTACGATCATGAGTCCAACCATTAAGCCATGAGTCTCTACTCACTCATTATAATTAGCTGTCCAAAAATGCCTACAAGATACAGCATGAAATATGACATTGTCGCCAAAATAGTCCTCGATTCTGTATGCAGGAAAGATTGTTCTGGCTGAATTAGCAAAAATACACAGGAAACAAAATATCCACAGTTTAAAAAATAATATCGGTGGAATATTCCATTTACAAAGTGACAATCCAGAGTAAATACAGTAGGCCAGATATAGACTCGTTGGACGATGTGCACTGTTGTATAGATCCGTTGTCCAGAGAAAGTACATGTTTCTTTAAAACTTGGGGAAACGGGATAAACAATCATGGAGAAATGATGAGAAACCTTCAGCTCTTATAGCCAAGCTGCACATTTTCATTTGCTCCTAATATGGTTATATTGGCTTCCATAACAACAGATCTGCATAAAAGCCTAAACGTACCGACGATGACTGAAACATCTGGCTATCGAATCTGTAACTGTGCAGCTGAACTCCGATCTACTCTGCTCGCAGGTGGCGAACAACTTTAGCGATTTGACTGACGAGCAGCTCACCTCGAGTCTGCGGCGTTCACACATATCGAACAACATTATCGGAAACTCGGCATACAATCCACCAAAATCCACTCTGTGGAACTCACACGTACCAAGTTACCATCCCGTGTATTTATCCGTCATTTCTTGACTCAGAACCCAAGAATAGGGACAGGCTATCTAAAGATACATGCAACATATATTCGGATCAAACGGTCTCTTCGTTACGTTAAGTTATTCAGAACAGAATCGGCTCTCGTTTTAATAAATCAGTGGTTTCGTTCGTTCGTTATCGCCAGTTGTTTAATTAAGCAGGAATTATTATTATGAGAAATGTTAGCGATGAAGAGATTAGATGAAGGCAGATTTACTAAATAAATACTAGTGTACTGACGTAGACTGATTATAACAGCTAGAGTTGCAGTCTCCTTTAGATTTATTAACGAGCGGCCACGGGATTAACACAAGTTAAAGCTGTATAATCATACATTGCTGTCAGTAGGAGATTTGTCGTTATTAATAGTGTAGCCAGAGAACTTTATAAGAAGTACAGCTGCGACAGGGGTTATTTTTCTTCAAATGAAGCTTTAATTGCAGCTGATGGCTGTAAGATTAATCACAAATTGTATGAATTACATCTCTAATTGAGAATTCCTTGTATAATGGCAAGTTGAGAAATTGGAACTTACATAAGATGAATTTAATTTCCTACAATAACCAAAACGAAGGAAATAAAGTCTTTGTGAGACATCGGAATAAATGTAATATCTCGAATTATATATATATATATATATATTCATATATATATATATATATATATATATATATATATATATTACACATATTCATATATATATATATATACTTGTATATATAGATGTATATATTTATACACACGCACACACACACACACACACACACACACACACATATATATATATGTAGATGTATATATTTATACACACATATATGTATACACACACCTATATATTCACATATATATACACATACATATACATTCATATATATATGCATATATATATACACATACGTATATATATAAATACATAAATGTGTGTGTATGTGTATATATGTATATATATAGATATATATATATATATTTCTTTCACCAATTTACCGATCAGTTTCAATAGAGTTATAAGATCTCATATCCTAGAACAGGATTGTTAATTTTCTGAGGAAATCTTCCGAATATTCCGTTTAATGAACCTGCAACAGGACTAGTCTTTACGCATGAAGCTAACGACGCAAGATTTCATTATCCATTTAGATTTATGTGACCTGATGGCTGTGATTAACTACGGTATAAACCTATAGATGTCCGCCAAATCTGTGGGTGTTAATTAATTAAACTTATTAATAGTACATGACAGTTAGATAATTGCGTATATCGGTTGTTGTGATCTTATCGTTTCATAGAGAAGATCGTGAAAATTTTTCGGCATAAAATTGCATACTGTTTTTTTTTCAGTGCAATCCTATACTGCATTTTGGCCACGATGCATCTTTGCATCGGAACGAGATTGTAAAATAAATATAAGAAATAGTTATGTACAATTCCCTTACTCTTTTTATAAAACACCCGCACCGTGAGCAGAAAAAGACAGCTCAATTGCACTAGTTTCAATCATTGTTCAGATCTCATCAGCGACTGACTATTCGACTGTCATTGCCCATTGCGATATTTTATTTGACATCAGAAACGGGCTCTGCCAAGGAGTAATTTATGTGACGTCAATTAATCTAATTTATTGTCGTAATTAATAAGATTTGACACAGTTCTATATTTAAGAGATGAGGAATTATGTACATTATTTACATTCGACGGATATTTGTCCTCATCTTGTTTGTTAACACAACGTTTCGGCTGATATACCCTCAAGCCTTCTTCTGGTGTCTTGGAGAAATTTCGAACCTGGGTTCTCATTCCCAAGGTATTTTTCGATGTTATTATTATTATTATGTTAATGTATATATATATATATATATATATATATATATATATATATATATATATATATATATATAATAAAGTAAAGTTGTGGAATACCGTACGAGTGGAAATATATATGAAAGAAGGTTTGAAAATGCACTTATTTTTTAAAAATATTTATTTACTTAACCGGTTTCACTCTTTTAGAAAAAGATTATCAAAAGTCTTTGAGAATAATAAAAAATGTTAAAAAACAGTTCGAGAATTAAAATGCATATATACGTTCTTTGATGATAAAATATATTTAAAGTATAAAGCTTTGTATGAACTTTGTATTGTTACATACTGATTATCACACATTCTCTGATATTAAAATGAAAATGTTAAAAACTGTGTATAAAAATACACATATGGAATAATACATATACATATTCTTATACATATTCTTTGACAATCGAATAAAGTTGAGGAGGAACTGACCTGGCTTTTTTCTCTTGTGTATATTGAGGGAATGTTTTACTGTCTTAAGAGACAGTATGACTGGCTAGCTGGGGTGGGAGGGAAGAAGAGTTAAAAATGATTTTTTAATTTTATTTTTGGTTGGTCTGTGACAGTCTGTCATGGTTCACTGGTTTTTGGGACTGGTTTTGTGCTCATCTCTATGTGTGTGTGTATATATGTGTGTTTGTGTCCGTGTGTGTGTGTGTATGTGTGTGTGTGTGTGTGTGTGTGCCGTTTTTATTGGTCCCAGAGTTTATTGTGGAATGTGTATATGAGTGTGTGTTTGAGTGTTTTTTGTGTCGGTGGGGATGTTAGGTGTGTGTACGTGAGAGTGTGCGTATATCTCTTTGTCTGAGTGTGTATGTGTTGTTTTGGTCGTCCTTGTGGTGTGTGTGTGTGTGTGTGAGAGCAACCGTATGTATGTGTGAGGGTGTGTACGTATGTGTGCGTATGTATGTGGTGTGCGTGGGAGTGTTTTGTGTGAGTGTGTGAGTGTGTGTGTGTCGCTCTGTCTGAGTGGGTGTGTTGTTTTAAATATCCTTGTGGTGTGTGTGTGTGTGTGTGTAAGCAAACGTATGTGTGTGATGGTTCATATGTATGTGTATGTCTATGTCTGTATGCGTACGTGCGTGTGTGGCATGTGTATATGAGTATGTGTGTGTTTTATCTATGGTAGGATGGTGTGTGTATGTGTGTGCACGTTTGTGTGAGTGTGTATGTGTGTGATTAATATTTGTTAGGGTGTTGTGTGTGCGCATGTGTGTGTATGTGTATATGTGTTTGTTCGTGTGTGTGCGTGAGTGCGTTTGTGAGTGCGTGTGTTTGTGTTTTTTGTGTCGGTGGGGATGTTAGGTGTGTGTACGTGAGACTGTGCGTATATCTATTTTTCTGAGTATGTATGTGTTGTTTTAATCGTCCTTGTGGTGTGTGTGTGAGAGAGAGAGCAACCGTATGTATGTGTGAGGGTGTGTACATTAGTGTGCGTCTGTGTGTGTATGTATGTGTGCATCTGTGTGTGTGCGTGGGGGTGTTTTTTGTGAGTGTGGTAGTGTGTGTGTACGTGAGTGTGTGTGTGTCTCTATCTGTCTGAGTGAGTGTGTTGTTTTAAATACCCTTGTGGTGTGTGTGTGTGTGTGTGTAAGCAACCGTATGTGTGTCTGATGGTTCATATGTATTATATATTTATTTATTTATTTATGTGTTTCAGCCAAGTGGCTGCGGTCATGCTGGTGCACCACCGTGAAGTACACACACACATATATATATATATATATGAATGCATGTATGTATGTTGCATTCATTTATATATATATATATATATATATATGTACAGGGAGAGAGATACATGCATACACATATATATATAAATCGATGTTTATATATGGTTATATGTTAATATATGTATGAATGTATGCATCCATATGCATATATATATGTGTGTGTGTGTGTGTGTGTATGTATATGTTTGTATGCACGTACATGCTTGCCTGTACGGATTAGCAAAAGAAACGAGAGGTAAATTTTCACAAGATAAGATAAGGTTACAACTAGCCTTCACGATCGGCGTACCTTCAATGCGCAACGAACGGATGTCTGCAATCAAACACTGGGAGTGCACCAAGATGACCGAAAATCAAACAGCGAATCGATAATAGGCCTCCAGTATTGTTTACAAAAGTAATCCATTGAATTACATTCTAGTATCTATATATTGCTGTTGTTTTCGGAAAGCTGTTCTTTCTCAAATGATTTACGTTTGGTTTTTTTGTGGTTTGAATGTTTTTCGTTTTTGATTTATCAACTGTTCGTATTATGAGCAGGATAATCACATGTGTGCTTGTGTGTATGTGTATGTATATATATATATATATATATATATATATATATGCATGCATGCATGCATGTGTGTATGCACGTATATATATAATATACACATATTTACATTATAGACTATACTTACCATATATATATATATATATATATATATATATATATATATATATATATATATATATTTGCACGTTACCTATGATACTATATATAATATAAAATATTGATATGTGCGTGTATATATATATTTATATATATATACATACATATAAATATATATACGTACGCATACATTTATACACGCACACACACTTGTATGCATACAATACGAACTTGTGTGTATATTCAATTTAGGTGCTATATCTCATAATTCCCTCGAGCCATCCGTTTTCTTATGTGTTAAAGCGTACAGAAAAGCGCATTGTTTCATAAAACAATAACGAAAGTGAATGGACACACGCATGCGCAGACTCGCACACGCTCAAAAGCACACTCGTCACCTACATGCACACACACACACACATACTTCTAGACAAACAAACTTGTACATGCATATGTTTCATTGTTTTCATTAGTTATGAATGTATATGTGTGGGAATACACACACACACAAACACACATATATATATATATATACATGTATGAATGTATGTATACACACACACATACACCCCCCCCTCCCCCCACACACACACATTGTTGTGTATTTGTTGATAAATAGACGATATTTTATTGATGTATAGAAAGTGCATAGACATAACTATACGGCCTTGCGTACCTGAATATATAGATATGGGGCAGATGGCAGACGTATGCGGACATATATATGTACTTGCGTCTATGAGACGCATACATGATTGTAGTTCAATGCTTGTCAGTGATTGTATGATTGTGTGTGTGATTTAATGATATCTATCTATCTAGCTATCTAGGTCTACATGTACATATATATATATATATAATTCTGTGTATATACAAGCATACATACATACATACATACATACATACATTATTTCAGTATCCGTGGTGCAAATATAAGCAAGCGTGTAAACTGTATATATATATATATATATATATATATATATATATACATATATATATATATATATATATATACATATATATATATATAGATATATATACATATATATCTATATCTATATATATATATGTATGTAGATATATATACACATATATATCTATCTATATATATATGTATGTAGATATATACACACATATATATATACATATATATATATATGTATGTAGATATATACACACATATATATATACATATATATATATATATATATATATATATATATATATATATATAGACATATATGTCTATATATATATACATATATATCTATTATCTATATCTATATATATATATGTATGTAGATATATATACACATATATATCTATCTATATATATATATATATATGTATGTAGATATATACACACATATATATATATACATATATATATATATATATATATATATATAGACATATATATGTCTATATATACATATATATATATATATTTACATATATATATATACATGTAATGTGTGTATGCATTTGCATATACATAACAAGCACACACTAACACTCACACACACGCGCTCACGGACCCCCCCGCCACATTATCTTCATTGTCATTATTTCTGTTTCATCCTGATGTTTATTCTATTTCCAGATTTTATTCATTAAGTTTACCCGCTCATTACATTCCACAAAGCGCGGTACGGCATACGATTATGACGTAGGTGTATATACTGCGCAGAATCAAAGAGAATCGATGCTGGGGAAGGTTAATTTTTATTGATAAAATTCTTTAGTGATTTTGTAATTTAACAATTTTACCATATGTTAATTACAAAAGCTCACTGTTTCTTTTATCTTTTCTGTAACTTGCTTCAATCATTTGACTGCGGCCATTTTGGGTCACCACCTTGAAGAACTTTTGGTCGGATGAATCGACCCCAGAAGTTGCTTTTCTGTTTTAAGCCTGGTAGTTATTCTATCGGTTCCTTACACCGGACCACTAGGTAACGAGGACGTAAATAAACCAACTCCAGTTTTCAAGTGGTTGTGGGAGACATGCATAGACACAATGACACATATATTCACACGTACACACATATTATCATTTCTTTAAAGACAGGTGCTTATTCTATCGGTGCCTTTTGCCGAATCGTTAAGTAACTGGAACATAATAAACAACATGCATACACACACACACACACACATATATATATATATATATACATATAAATGTAAATATATATATGTATTATAAACGGATTTTGTGCTCGCGTGTATAATGACCTATAGTTATTTAACATTCTGCTAATCAACCTCAAAGATTTGCAAAGTGTAGATTATGGAGGCCGTCAGAGAACGTCTGGACAAATGTTTATCGCAGATATAATACGAACCCACTTCGCGACAAGAGGCATGAAGAAGAGCAGCTTCGTCCACCTCCTTACTGGACCAGAAGCAGTACAGAAAATAAATCCAATAACACCAAATGGTGGTGCTGCAGTATGATCACAGCTTGCGGCTGAAACCGGTAGTAAATGAAAACATATCTCTCATTGTGTCTGTGTTTTGTGTTCGTCCACCCACTCACTGCTAAATAACTGATGTTACTGTTTTTCTCAGTCCTGTAACTTAGCAGTTAGGCAAAATTCCGATACAATAAATATCAGACTTAGAGAAATGAAACATAAGTATTGGGATCGATTTCTCCGATTAAAACTCTCATGGCAGTGCTCCAGCATGGTCTGCTGATCAATCACCAAAATATGTAGGAGCTAAAGGATAAAAGATAGAAGATGAATCGTTGGCCACTGAAAGTTTTGTTTGTTTGTTTGTTTCTCTCTTATTTTCTCTTCTCCCTCTGTATCTTTCTTTCATCCTCTCTTCGCTTGCTTCAAGCGTAGGTAATATTCTTTCGGCAACATGAGAGTGAGAATCGAAGCTTCATAATGCAATTGTTTATGCTGCATGAGTGTTCTATTTTCTTCAGTTGTTAAAACGGGAAAAGAAATTCCATCATCTCTTGCTTCATCCATTTTGTTTTACCCATAAATTATGGGAAACCGTAAGATATTTCCGTTTGTTGGCCGAAATCTGAAATGCATGTTTCAGAGAATACTGCTGTGTCAATATTTTATCTATGACATTCACTGTTCACGAATGCAATTCTGCCTTCTGGTCGTTTCAATGAGACAAAAATCTGAAAGAGTTCTTACGTTCCAACTACAGAGGCTAAGCACGGTTTGCTCTTTTGTATAGTTATACACCATTACAATTCGTTTCCTACCTATACTTTGCGTAACGCTGAACGGTGAGAGAATTAGAAAGAGGAAAACAGAGACGTAAGATTTCGAGAGTGGATTTTAACAAGTGCGAGGTTGAGCATTATTGAGAGTTAAAGTAATCATGCTAGAGAAAGAGAGTGAAATTGAATTCCTGATCTAGACAAAGAGAAAGGTGAGAATGTAACATATCAAGACGTAGCATTAGGTATCTGTTCTTTTCGTTATCTTATTTCATTATTCCCTCCAATATCTTTCAGCAAAAATTAAAGGATGGCATATGTACCAGGCTTTAAAAATTCTGGGGTCAATTCATTCGATATATACATGAAGGCGGTGTTCCAGCATAGCTGTATCACAGAGACTGACACGTGAAATAGTAAAATGATGTATCGTCTTTGCATGTGTGAACTTCGTATCTGTTGCTATCACTCGGTGTGTTTCTTGCCAATTGCCGCTGCCCTGTTAATGTTTTTCTCTATTTTCGCACTTAAAAAAAAATTTATCTACCACCGATGCAGTCAGGTTTAACTTTTACAAACAAACAGTATGTTCAGTACAGTGTATTGCACTTATTCTAATTGGCCTTGTCAGGGAGTTCAAGTGCTCAAGAATCCAATAATATAAAAAAAAATAAACAATCACAAAGGGAACACGTTTAACGTTATTTTTAAAGTTTTGCGAAAGCTTGACGTATGAGAAAATCTCAACCCTGTAGAAAAGATACAAAAAAAAAAAAGAAAGAAAGAAAATACGTGTAAGCTTGCGACGTGTGAAATAGGTACAATATTCTTTCATTCTTTTACTTGTATTCAGTCATGCGGCTGCAGTCATGCTGGAGCACCAGCGGGAGGATAAAAATAAAAATAAGACCAATATTTAAGAAGCTACTTCGTGAACTATCCCGATATTGTTTTATACTAGACCTGATATAATGCGTAATATGGAATGGCTCCTGAGTGTGTATATTGACAATTCAAGCGAAATCTGTAAAATTACTCTTATCCTCTAGCGGAGTTGCTTTCAAATATTTTAAAGTATACTTCTAAAACAGTATTCTTTTAAAATAGTTTCTTCCATGTGTAATATGGTCGGTTCTCTTAAAAACATATCCTTAACGTGAAATTCCGTAATGCAAAGTTTATTTTCTCATCGAATTCTAAGCGATGGTTCTTCGTTCATTTCACCTGTGATTATTAAGGCTTTTAATCAAGTTGTTTACCTGCTCACTTGTTGTTGTTGGCACTCCGTCGCTTACGACACCAAGGGTTCCAGTTGATCCGATCAACGGAACAGCCTGCTCGTGAAATTAACGTGCAAGTGGCTGAGCACTCCACAGACACGTGTACCCTTAACGTAGTTCTCGGGGATATTCAGCGTGACACAGTGTGACAAGGCTGACCCTTTGAATTACAGGCACAACAGAAACAGGAAGTAAGAGTGAGAGAAAGTTGTGGTGAAAGAAAACAGCAGGGTTCGCCACCATCCCCTGCCGGAGCCTCGTGGAGCTTTAAGTGTTTTCGCTCAATAAACACTCACAACGCCCGGTCTGGGAATCGAAACCGTGATCCTATGACCGCGAGTCCGCTGCTCTAACCACTGGGCCATTGCGCCTCCACACCCGCTCACTAAATTAGCGTATAATATTTCACAAATGCACGAACGTTTAATGTAATTCTCAAGCAGAAATAGCGTGACCAAATGCAATAAGGTTTTACATTTGAATTTCAGATACGATCCATAATATATAATATGCGGTATGTAACCTCTTCATATTTGGCAAAATGAATATTTGTGTTACTTAATTCTGTGTAAGGGGGAAAGTTTCATGGATTACAATTCTTATGTAAAAGTGATATAGCTGTATTTGTTTTACGGAACCTTTGATGTAAGTCTCAAGCAAGAAACAATCCATCTACTATAATAATACTCTTCTGGGGGGTTTTTCCATCATAGCATATGAATGAGAAAGGAAGGGGGTGATAAATGAATAAAGCAGGAAGGGGTAACGGCAAGCTGGTAGTGGGATGATGGAAATTCTACGGTGAGAAAAAAATCAGCGTTTCAACTCTATGTGAGTATATGTGAGTGTGTATGTAAAAGGGAGGTATGTGAAAATTTGTGTGTGTGTGCAATGGAAGTGGGATGGTAAACGTTTAACGCTGAAAAGAAAAATCAAACAGCGTTTCGACTGTGAGTGTATGTGTGTATATGTGTACAATGTTTGTATGTGGGAACCAGCGTTCCTTCAGTAAGTAGCAATGATCGATGTCACATCTCCAAAGACAACCACCAGATAACATTGACAAGTGTATTAATTTGATTTATCATTCATATTCTATCTGTTTTGTTAAAAATAAATATTACAATCACACACACCTACAAAAACATATACAAACGCATTAAAGAAAATGATTATTGCCTGACTGCATCAAGAATATAAAACGACAACAGTTGAAAGGTATATTATAAATTTGGTAATTAAAGAATTATTAAACCAAAATCTTGGTTTTCTACCTTATTTATATATAAAATACTATAATTAGCCGTCACTTTTGACGGCACGGGGCCCAGCTAGTAATATATAATATGTGATAAGTAACATCTTCATTTTTGGCGAAAAGAATACTTGCTTTTCGTAATTCTTTGTAAGGAGAAAGCTTTCATGGCTTACAATCCTTATGTAAAAGCGACACAGCTGTAAACATTTTTCTCTTGACATATCATCTTGACATTTTCGAAAACACCAATCTCTCTTCCAATTCGAATGATTAAAGTTAATTTTTATGAATGTAATTATCGACAACACAACTTCCTTCTCTAAAGCAATTTAATGATAAAATAATATCATATAAAAATACTTTTATATGTATATCATATATATTATATACAATTCACAACTGAATGATGTCATATTCTGTGCATTTCCTCATAAACTGCCAATACATTATGTGAGAAATTATATATTAATTAGCATGTTACGTCATTCATTAGTATTATGTATTCTATTAGCTCCTGATCATGCTGTCGTTTCTCTATGTTGTTTAATGACAGAAATTAATATGGATTTCTGTCATGAATTGTTTATGTAATAGCGTAATACAATTATATTTTGTTTAAATATTTGGGCGGCTTTTTATCATCTCATAAATCAAACATAAATCTGTGTATTTGAAGGATCATATCACATGTTATGCAATAAATTACGTATCTCGTAGTTTATAATCCTTTCTAATTTTAGCACAAGGCCAGCAACTTTTGAGGGGAGGGGTAAGTCGATTGCATCGATCGACAGTACTCAGGAGCTTCGAAAGAATGGAAGGTACGGTGGATCTTTGCGAAATTTGAACATAAAGACCCGGAAGATATGCTGCTAAGCGTTTTGCCACATCATCGCCTTCTTTTCATTTTAAGTAATTTTTCTTAATCTTGTCATATGGCAAGCAATTTCTGAGGGGAGGGGGAAGTCGATTAAATTGACCTCAGGGCTCAACTAATACTTATTCTATCGACACGAATAGGATGAAAGGCGAAAATTGATCTTGGAGGGATTTGAACTCAGAACGTAAAGAGCCGAAAGAAATGTCCGCCACAGTCTCGATTCTGGCGGTTCGATGCCCTTCATGCGTCATTTTATAACTTGAGTAATATAGGTACAGGCGTGTCTAAGTGGTAAGAAATTTGCTTCGCAACTGCATGGTTCCGAGTTCAGACCCGCTACGTGGCACCTTGGGCAAGTGTCCGTCGAGGGTGTTGCATTGAGTTCTTGAGCAACAAATTTAATTTCAAATTGCTCCAGTCCGTGCAGCTGTAAATGAGTTCCACGAGTAACAGCGGGGAAGTTCAACTTGCAATAGACCAGCATTTCATTGAAGAAGCCGTGTTGTGATCTTAGTCATTTACATGTAATGGAAACCGAGTGAAGTTCTGGTCTTATGAGGCCTAGAGGTTCATGAAAGACCTAAATTTAAGTCCCAGTCACTTTAAGATCGTAGGATCGTGGTTTCGATTCCTTGACCAGGCAAAAACGCTTAATTTCACGTTGAGCTATTCCATGCAGCAGTAATTGAATTTCAGGATAGTCAGAGAAGTTAACCTTGGAAAGGATCTTCGTCCCGTACAAGGACAGCGAGTGTTGTAATCTATCATGAACACCAGGCATATAAAAAAAAGTGGCCCTCGAGCCGCATGCAGTCATTTTCCAACTCTCGTGCGACCCATGAGTAGCGTAGTTAGAGGTTTAAAAATGGGGAGCTCGAAAAATTTTTATAGGCGCAGGAGTGGCTGTGTGGTAAGTAGCTTGCTTACCAACCACATGGTTCCGGGTTCAGTCCCATTGCGTGGCACGTTGGGCAAATGTCTTCTACCTTAGCCTCGGGCCGACCAAAGCCTTGTGAGTGGATTTGGTAGATGGAAACTGAAGAAAGCCCGTCGTATATATATATATATATATGTGTGTGTGTGTGTGTGTATGTTTGTCACCCCACCATCGCTTGACGACCGATGCTGGTGTGTTTACGTCCCCGTAGCTTAGCGGTACGGTAAAAAGAGACCGATAGAGTAAGTACTAGGATTCCAAAGAATGAGTCTTGGGGTCGATTTGCTCGACTAAAGGTGTGGTACTCCAGCACGGCCGCAGTCAAATGACTGAAACAAGTAAAAGAGTAAAACAGAGTAATAAAAATAATTAATAATAAGTTAAATAGTAAAAATAGGAATGGCGCTAAACACCAGGCGAGCGAACGACGCTGCCAAATCAACGCCTTACGGAGAGGCAAATATCAAGGTAACATTTCTGCGACTCGTTTCTCGTTTCTTCTCATCGATTTATGCCTAATGCGTTTGAAAGAAGATCTAACTGCTACCTCTCTCCATCACCAATAGTTATCCATCATTTATTTTCTTATAGGCAAATATGAATATAATAGAAACACTGTTGTATATTTGTCTCGCTTCTTATTACCAAGCTTCATACTTTCTGACCGTTTATGTCTGGTTTCTTATAGAAACCAGGAAATAATTGAAATCCACTGTCTACTTATCATTAGTTTGTGTGAATATGATATTTTTGTTGTGTATTAGATTTTCAAGTTATCATTTCTATTATTTTTGTTATTAATATAACTTACATATTTTTATGTTATTATATAAAATAGAGTTGTTATATTAACTAGTATTTCTGTTTTTTTTCCCCTCGTTCTCTCTCTCTCTAGTTTTGTTTTACACTCTAATTGATATTTGCTGTAGACACGTACATTAGACAAGCGACGGAAAGCTTTATAATCGTATAACCAATTATGTAGAATCAGAACTTTCCCATTTTTACATCTGGTTTTTGGAAACCGATGTTTTAATTAAATGAAATATAATTTGATCTCAGGTGGGACAGAGGTTTGTTGTTCTATTCTTTATTTTTTTCTGTATTAATTCTAGGCATTGGACACGTCTCTCTTGTTGGTGATGCTGGGCCACCTGTCAATGCTTATAACCGATCATATCGATCTCGGTTCTTATTTCTGTCCATCGATCAATATTTTATCGATCAAGTGACATAGTTACCTTTTGACTGACACTGCCAAAGTTTTATTTCTTTTCGTACCAGAGTCAAATACACACACACACACACACACACAGATAAATTAAGTGTGTGTGTGTATATATATATATATATATATATATATATAAGCGCCGGAGTGGCTGTGTGGTAAGTAGCTTGCTTACCAACCACAGTGGTTCCGGGTTCAGTCACCCTGCGCAGCACCTTGGGCAAGTGTCTTCTACTATAGCCTCGGACCGACCAAGGCCTTGTGAGTGGATTTGGTAGATGGTAACTGAAAGAAGCCCATCGAGGGGCCAGTCGATTAGATCGATTACGGTACGCAGCTGGTAGTTAATTTATCGACCCTCGAAAGGACAAAGAACAAAGTCGACCTCGGCGGAATTTGAACTCAGAACGTAGCGGCAGACGAAATACCGCTAAGCATTTCGCCCGGCGGGCTAACGTTTCTGCCAGCTCGACGCCTTTCCAAATTTGCAGCAGAAAGGGACCGAACCCGTCACTGCTTTCTTACAAAGCAAATTGCATCACCGCAAGGCTATACTTGTTTTTCGATAAGAATATTCTATTTTCCCTGTGCTTCGCCAATGTTTCTAACGTCTGCAATCAGCATCATTCGTGCGAACCCTTCCATTCTGATAAAAAAACGTGGGCAATCTTCAAATGCTGACGTATCCTGAACTGCAGGTGTTTCCGACTTTTCTCAAACGAATAAAAGCACGTGAGTAAAAAGTTAATTGACGTCTTAACATTAGCAGGTACTTGTTTTCAAAAAATGACATATGTTCAAATGAAAATCAGTCACTCTCTTGTTGTATGTGGATGCGTCTGCTTGTGTATGTACGTGCGTGTGTGTGTGTGTGAATGCGTCGCACGCGCGTGCGTGTGAATGCGTCGCACGCGCGTGCGTGTGAATGCGCGTGGCTAAGTGGTTAGCGTATTCGGTTTACGATTGCAACGTCGTGAGTTCGATTCGCAGTGTTGCGTTGTGTTGTTTGAGTAAGAAATTTTAGTTCACGTTCCTCCCGTCCTCTCTGCAGCTGGCAATAATGAGTTCTCCCTGTATTTAGAAGGGCCGGCTTTGTTACGTTCTGTGTCACGCCGAAACTTTCTGAGAACTACGTTAATGGGGACGCATGTCTATGATATACTCAGCCACTTGTACGTTAATTACAAGAGCTGGTTGTTTCGTTGATCAGATCAACTGGATTCCTCGTCGTCGTAACCGACGGAGTGCCAGTGTGTGTGTATGTGTGTGTGTGTGCGTGTGTATGCGTGTGTGCGTGTTTTGGTTGGTGTATCTGACGGTGAATTGGCACGAAAAATAAAAGACAAACACAAACTTGTTATCTCTCCAAACATGCTTGGGGTCTATTCGAACCCGTAAGAAAGCCTTTCACTGAGTTGTGAAGAAAATTTCTCGCTGTTGATCACGTGGTGTAAATACATCGAATCAGCTCGTTTCGCCACCTGATTACACTATGGGATGCTTGCATTTCGGAGTAGTTATTCACTCTTCAGCAACAAAATTTAGACAAGGCGACGCTGCGAGCTGATGCGCTGACCACATCTCTCTTATGATATTTCTGCCCTCATTCAATGACTGGTATCGTTACGCAATGGCTCATCGTAAATACGGACTTTAGCAACACCGAATTTAAAATTCAATTTCCTATCGTTGCTTCGAACTTATTGTATTTGATGGTATATTTGACAGACTTTTCTTTCCGTAAGACTATCTCAAAGAAGCAAACCCGCTCTGGGTCCTATAAGCGGAATTTCTCTTCTCATAAGCGAGTTATATCCCAAAATCTCAACACTATAGGCTAACTTTAAAAAACCTAGAGACAGTCTTCTTTTAACAACATACAGTAATGATTTCTGCTATGACTGAGGCATTTTTGTAATGTTTTGTAATATCCTGTTAGATAGCTTTAAATATTTCATGCTTTAATGCAAAAAAGATCTCTTTTTATTCTTATTGAATATGCACATCTGAAATTAGGGTGTGTCAAACATGGCCCGTGGATCTTTCATGCTTTCACGTGCAGTATCTCTCCTTCAGGGATTGTACTTACAACTATGCTCATGATCTATCGTATACAATATTTCTCTTTCTTTCTCTCTCTGTCTCTCTTTTCCATTTGCACATGCACAAACATATACGCATACACTAGATCGCTATTCCAAACAGTTACATTAACATACATGCACACACACGCGCATACTCTCTATCACACACACACATACACACACACACTCATACCTATATATTGAATATGGAAATTCGTTATGGCGAAATGTCGACGTTTTCAACAATAAAATGAAACTATACAGGGATTTTGAAGCATATAATATCTTTAAGTAAATAACGTAGGCATGCGATTAATCAATAGGAAACATTAGAATTGACGTATGATATAATATATATACATGCATACGCACACACATATGTATATATATATGAATTTATGAATGATAATTACAATACACAATAAGGTCGAATCTCAGTGTCCCTGATGGCATGTTATCAATAAAGTTTATTGTTCCTATGAAGATATCAACAGATTTCTGGTTTAAAGTGACAACATATTACTGCGTGTGATATACAAAACTTAATGAATCATGCGAGAATATGTTTATGAAAGTCCAACCTCTCAGCTGATCTCACAGAGTTCACCCAAAGGAATTTGCGCTTGGTTTTCTTATCTGAGTGACATTTCTGTCAAACATGCTTTACAGCGCTTCTAAAGATGCGAATTATTCCATTTACAGTTCAATGGTTAACGATTTTATTGTAAAGAATCGTCAGAGAAATATTATCGGGAATGTTTAGCACTACAAAATGGTGGGTAAGTTCTATAGCTCGAAACAATATTGGTTGTTCGGAACATGAATTAAGATTTTCAGCATGGTAAATTAGCTTGGCAAAGTAGATAACCCTCTTCAAACTATCATAGGATTTCACTTTCGGTGCTGCAGGAAATCAATCCGTTGTCAACATGTGTTAACAATGACGTGTTTTGCTTACAGCGATAATCTCAGCTTACACTGCAGCACTAATAAGAGCAGAGCTCTGGTAAAAGACATTTTTTAAAGCAGAATCTACTCATGTGTCACTTTTAATGTCTACGTTTTTTTTACATATTCAGAGTAAAGTCTAAGTTTATACACTATAGTTGTTTCGAAAGATATATTTTGTAAGAATTGAAAATTGGATAAAGGAAAGACTGAACATAATGTCCTCGTAACGACGCAAGTAAATTTCGGAATATTGGTACGGACTTAAGATGTATTTATACATCGCGACAAAACACACACACACACGTGGTAGCAGTGCATGCAAGAAATAGCAGTTAAATCTTTCCTTTTCTGGGGAAAGGAGCCGTTTACGCGTGATTTCGATGTCACATACGTTGAAAGCATGCGAAATAACGTGGAAAAGAAAAATGACCCCACGAAACAAAATTCCGTTACTGGGAAAATCAGACTTTCCAAGTGACCCGACGAGTCACGGGTAGACTAGTATCCATGTGTTTAAATACTGACATACCGTCGGTTACGACGACGAGTGTTCCAATTGATTTGATGAACAGAACAGCCTGCTAGTGAAATTAACGTAGAAGTGGCTGAGCACTCCACATACACACATACCCTTAGTGTGGTTCCCAGGAAGATCAAGCGTGGTACGGAATGGGACAAGGCTGGCCCTTTGAATTCCAGATACAATTCATTTTTCGCAGCTGATATATATCTAAATATTTTAGCGATATCCACATTAATTAAAGGCAAAAATCTTAGTTGCTTTTTATCCCCAAGTGTGTGTGTGTATCTGTGTCTATGTGTGTGTGTGAGAGAGAGGGGGGAGAAAGATGTGTGCCACTTACACATATATGAGAACACACACGTTCACTCACACTTTTTATCCCCAAGTACATACAAGAGAGATATGTAATCAAGTACATTCCAGTCTTGGCCATCCTGTCTGAATTTTGATGACTAAATTATCCATTGTAACGTTCGGTATATTTTTGTGGGATGACTGAGTTGCGTTTATAATACGATATGGTGGGATTTATAACATATTAACTTGTTGCTACGACTTGCAGATTAAACCGACCTCTCACAGTTTCAAACGGATGGTCACGGTTGGATTGAGGTCGTTTCTCCTGTCCATGATTCACTGTTTTTGGTTGAAAAGATCTGGCAATTACTGACCATGTGTAGCAGATATGATGTGCGCTCGTCCATTTTTATAGGTATTTGAACCACATTAAGAAATAAACATTATAAAAAGACCACTGCTAATCAAAGAACAACGTGGAAATATCATTCTATTGTTGTTGCCACTCCGTCGCTTACGACGTCGAGGGTTCCAGTCGATCCGATTAATGGAACAGCCTGCTCATGAAATTAACGTGCAAGTGGCTGAGCACTCCACAGACACGTGTACCCTTAACGTAGTTCTCGGGGATATTCAGCGTGACACAGTGTGACAAGGCTGACCTTTTGAATTACAGGCACAACAGAAACAGGAAGTAAGAGAGGAAGTTATGGTGGAAGAGTACAACAGGGTTCGCCACCATCCCCAGCCGGAGCCAGCCTCGCGGAGCTTTAGGTGTTTTCGCTCAATAAACACTCACAACACCCTGTCTGGGAATCGAAACCGCGATCCTATGACCGCGAGTCCGCTGCCCTAACCACTAGGCCATTGCGCCTCCACACATTAAAAAATAAACATTATAAAAAGACCATTGCTAATCAAAGATCAACGTTGAGATATCATTCTATAATAACATTTCTTTGGTGCCAATATATCTCAGTGGCTGGTTATATAGTTAAGCAAAAGATAAGGTGTAATACATACGTACATGTCTAAAATAGCTTTCAACGGAAATATCTTCTGCTTTTTTACACGATCCCTTAGGGGAGGTCTATATGCAATTTAAAACGGCACACTTTGCACTGGAACAAATCATTTCGATAGTTTATGGTGTTTGTATATTTTGGAGTAAAATACATTAGAAAATTTATGGGGGATCCTCTGAGTTGTAGTTTTATTTTTATGCTGATGTACGCCTTTTTCTTAATATTAAACTTTATGATGGGGAATCTTTGTACTTCGATTTATATAACGCAGAGAACGATGTTACATTTTTGTCCCTTCATAGTCGATATAAATTTATCTGAAGTCTCATTAAAAGAAACCTGCTGTTATTACAAACATACACTCAAACTCGACTCACTTCTCTCTCTCTCTCACTCACACTCACACGCACACACATATATACACATGCACATTTAAAAAACAATCACCACATACTCATGTGTGTGTGAGTGTGTGTGTATGTAAGTATATAAATGCATGAATATATATATATATATATATATATATATATATGCACATGTACATATATATATTTATAGATATAAGTAAATATATGTATGAATATATATATATAAACACATATGTATGAATATATATACATATATATATAAACATATGTATATACACCCATACACCCCCCACACAGAAATAGAGAGGAGTAAGGATACATATATGCACATATATATATATATATATATATATACTATATATATATATATATATATATATATATATATAATGGCGGTGCCCCAGCATGGCCACAGCTCATGAGCTGAAACTAAATAAAATAATATATATATATGTTTCTAGGTATATACAACATATACATGGATTGTATGGTTTTACACACACACACAGACGTATATACACATATACATACATATATATATAGATATATATGTGTATGTGCGTGTGTTCAATGTACATATATGTATGTGAATACATATGCATACTAACATTTAAATGGGAATAAGAGGGAAAAAAATAGGTTTCTCTGGACTTAAAGTAGCGATACATAGTTTAATGTGTGGTGAAACTTCGAAAAATCATTTTTTAATATATCCGATCTGCCGGAACGTCCGAATATCGGATACAGGGAGCCCAACGTTATGCTTAGTTAAATTCCAGCTTCTAATAAAGATATATACGTGAATACATTCTAAAACGATACCTTTGTCATATATATATATATATATATATATATGGATGTGTGTGTCTGCGCGCGCGCGTGTATGTGTGTGTGTATATATATATATATATATATATATATATATACATATATATAAATTTGTGCACAAACATATATGCATATATATATATACATACACACACACACATATCTATATATATATCTATATATATATCTATATATATATCTATATATATATCTATATATATATATATATATATATATATATATATAGCATGCATATAGGCGTATATTTGTATAAGCATATACACAAATACACAAACATACACAAACATACAAACAAATATACACATATAGACATGTCTATCTGCTTTCTTCAGATTATATATTCACATGCGTATAGAGGTACATACATACTCGTAATCATGTTCGTACATTACATGCTTATACATACATGCACAGACGCACACACACACACACACATATATAAATGTGTCTGTAAAGTGTGTATATATATAAATGTATATATATATATATATCGATCTATCGCTGTATACACACATGTATATATATATATATGTATATATATACACACATTTACAGACACATTTATATATATGTGTGTCTGTGCATGTATGTATAAGCATGTATAAGCATTGATTCATATATATCTACGCACACACGCTACGTACACAAGATTCAAATGTATGTATGCTCTTCAGCTACAAAATTGCCTTGGCGTCTAGTAAAAATAATAAACATAAAAAAAATTCCCCAGTTAAATTTCCATACATAAAATGGAAAGTAAACAGCAAATGAAAATGTTAATGTTTAACAGTGATCAAGGCAAATTACTTCGTATTTATATGAATGAAGCAATATCTAGAATGACTTAGCCGTGTAAAGAGAGCGCCTTATTGATTTGCATCACATTGTTTAATGTTCACGTCTTTTTCTGTTAATTTATTTCTTTAATTTGTTTACTTTTCTTTCTGTTTCTATTCGGCGATATTTTATTTGAAGCCGAGAACTGTACGAAAGGTGGATTGTCCTACTGAATAAATCACTTTTAAAGCTGCTAACATAAACAGCATTTATATCAACCGAACCAGAAATAGTTTCCTGCCTTGGTAATTTTTGCATATTACGCAACAGCATTTTTACTAATGGATTTGTGCAAGCTGATATCGTAAGCATTAGGTTTAAGCCGCAATGTGAGCTGCCAAGAGGTTTGTAAATACATGGTGAGTGCTGATGATCGAACAACCCAAGTGAAACAGTTTCAATTCCTAGTCAAGGCACCGTCACTTCGATTCAATGATGAATTCCAATGAGCAATATAACTTTCCTATATATATATATATATATATATATATATATATATATATATATATATATATATATAGGTATATATATATAGAGATATATATATATTAAAATCGGGGAGCAAGACGTGTTCTTTCTAATGAATGAATGTTTGTTACGTGCAGCTACAAAAATATTAGTACATGCAACATTCTTCATTGCAGTATTTTTGCTTCCAGACAATCTTGAACTCGATATATATATATATATATATATATATATATAGAGTGAGAGAGAGAGAGAAAGAGAGGGGGGAGTCAGTCCTCTCTCGCAGTTTACGAGCGCGCATTTTTTTCATATTCGTTTACTACATGTTGTTTTATACCTATTACGCTATTTTTCTCTTTTTTTTGCTCGGGTCAAACCCTTTATTTCGACCAAATAAATTATGTTAATAGTTATCCAAGTTCATTCCCACTGCATTGTGTTAAATACTCATGCAGAGAAAAATCAAAATGCCCATTGATAAACTTCTGTTTGACTACAAACCTTGTATATAAAAGATGCCCAAGATGCCACGCAGTAGGAATGAACCCGGAACCATGTGGTTGGTAGGCAAGCTACTTACCACACAGCCACTCCTGCGCCTAACTGTTAACGTAATTGACTTTATTAGCTTTAACCTCTCCATTCTTATAAACACCAAGTAGTTATTTAACTCACTCTGTGATTGTCAGAGCACAAAACCACACGTGTGTATGCTTACGTTTTTCTGGATGTTTGTATGAGCGAGTGTACTCTCGCATAAGATTTGCAGAAGAAATATTACCGGTCACTGGAACCTTGTGTGGTGACCGAGAGAGTGGCAAAAGTGTTCTGCAAGCTTTTGTAATTTAAATCCTATGACATACTGCTGTTTCACTATAATATTGATCAGTTATGGTCTGACAAGATAAGGCAGTCATCATTTATGCATGTATTTTAATAGCAGAGGTGTCAGTTATATTTATTTCATAGCTTTCCTGTGCATTGCATTGAAAAGTTTTTTAGTAACATCATATCGTGGAAGGAGACAGAACCCTGATAACAGATTTGGGTAGCCGTTAATCCTTCACATGATTGACATTGGTGAGTGCATCTTGGGAATATAAGGGTTTCGCTACCCTCTTTGTTCATTAAATATTTCGTAGCTATTCCCGGATTTTTTGATTGTTTTGATTGCTAGAGCGTTGCTTTCTGTATGTGACGAGGTATACAGGCCGCGAGTGTTCAAGAGTGGCTACACTTCATGGTAAAGATTTCAATTATCTCCATGTTTAGAGGTAACATATCAATGCTTAAACATTTCTTTTCGTGCGCAAGGCAGAATGTTTCCTTTCAGCTCGTCGCTGAGATATGCTAACCCTGCAACAGTGGAATAGAGTGTTGGTTGAGAAGGTCACTACTAAGCCGAAGAATGTTTATAATTTTTGTTTTTGAAAACTACATATTACTCTCATGCGCACAATTGAGAACCAGCCAGGATTACGGTACGTTCGTATTCGTAGAGATAACGGCGAACAAACATTGCACTCTTGGTACCATTACCAAATGATCATGGAAAAATCTTCTAGAGCAGACAAGCCAATTACGAGTGATTTTAAGAAGGGTTTTACCGATACAAAAATATAACTACTACTACTACAGCC
>NC_142950.1:8625301-8637801 GCF_046866305.1 Octopus bimaculoides
TGCTGGCAGTGTTAGTACGCCGGAGAAAATGCTTAGCGGCATTTCGTCTGAGTTCATATTCCTCCAATGTCGATGTAATTTCGGGAACGATGTACAGTAATCATGCGACTATCACGAATGTTACGTTCCAAAAACCCCCACGATAGGTGAAAATCCGCGAAGTAGAAACAGTACTGTACTGTATTTTCTTATTATTTTTATAATTTGTATATATTTTATTATAGCATAAAAGCAAAACAACATCACGGAGGAATCAACGTAAGCTTAAATGATAAACCGCGATAAGTGAACCGCGATATGGCGAGTGATTATTGTAATCGACTTAACCCTTTCCCCAAAATTACTGGATTTGTCCCAAAATCTAAAACCAGTATTTAATGCTTCAAAGATAGCAAGCAAGCAGAATAGTTAGCACGTGGCGTAAAATACTCAACGACATTTTGTCCGTTTTTACGTTCTGACTTCAAACTCCGCCGAGGTCGATTTTGCCTTTCACCCATTCGGAGTCGATAAATTAAGTACCACTTGAGCATCGGGGTCGATGTAATCGACTTAAACCCACCCTCAGAATTGCTGGCCTTGTTCCAGTATTTATTGCATGAAATGTAACTTGCTGGCCGAATGGTTAGCACGCCGGCAAAATACCCCAACGGCATTTCGTCCGTCTTTACGTTCTGAGTTCAAATTCCGCCGAGGTCGACTTTACCTTTCATCCGTTTGGGGCTGATAAAATAATTACCAGTTAGACACTAGGGTCGCTGTAATCGACTCAACTCCACCCACAAAATTTGAATCCCGTGTTTAATGCGTTAGAATAGTTGAACCTTCTTAAGGTAGAACATATGAGACAGACTTGTACCTCTTCATCATATACTAAATCTGTAATTTGTATCATGTCACTCTCTGTCCAATATATAACTCGCTAGATGTTTTGCGACTTCCTTGCCTAAAGCAGGTAAGACGCAATTGTGCCAACAATAGTAAGAAGCACTATGATTAATGGTTATTCCATTCACTTGTAATGTGGAGCCAAACTGTTACAACGGAAAAGTAATGAATATCCTCACGAACCACTACTTCTAGTAAATCTTTCCCAACATATAAAATACGAAGACATATTTCAACAGCTCGTGTTTAAAGAGCTCTGAGTTAAGCAGCAATATAGTGAATAATATAAACCACACCAGACATACTAAACACTCGAAGGTACGTGTTTACATACGAAAGCAATTATGTACTGCCTGCCTGTCTGTCTGTCTGTCTGTCTGTCTATCTACACAGACATGCGCCCACGCATACGCACACGCGCACACACACATATATATATGCATATTCTTTAACTATTTTACTTGTTTCAGTCATTTGACTGCAGCCATGCTGGAGCACCGCCTTTAGTCGAACAAATCGACCCCAGGACTTATTCTTTGTAAGCCTAGTACTTATTCTATCGGTCTCTTTTGCCGAACCGCTAAGTTACGGGGACGTAAACACACCACCATCGGTTGTCAAGCGATGTTGGGGGACAAACACAAACAGACCGCAGCCACTTGGCTGAAACACATAAATAAATAAATACATATATATATATATATATACGACGGGCTTCTTTCAGTTTCCGTTTACCAAATCCACTCACAAGGCTTTGGTCGGCCCGAGGCTATGGTAGAAGACACTTGCCCAAGGTACCACGCAGTGAGACTGAACCCGGAACCATGTGGTTGATAGGTAAGCTACTTACCACACTGGGATGCTGAAAAATTCCTGGCACTCCTTTTTCCTGAACAATTTGCCCGGATGATTCGTTTATAGTGCTTAAACCTTTGTGTTGTAGATTATCTCACTCAAAAATATTAATTTTGTATTGCTTGTGGGACACGAGAGATGTCAAAGTGATCGTAGAGCAACGAGAAATGAAGTGATTTGCTTATGAACAAAGCGCATCTCCCGCTCCAGTATTTGAAACAGCAACCTTACAATCGTGAATGCAACAGCTTTTCCACGAGCACTAGAAATTTAGTTTCCACTTATGCTTCTTTGAGCTAATCAGTTATACTTCAATTAATTTGTTTGTTTTACGCGTGTCATGTATTTACAATACATAACAATCCTTGAATGAAAAGCAACAAATTTAAACACTGCAATACATTGCTTGAACAGAATATCACATGACTATGTTATGATAATCCTCTGTACTTCAATGATTTTCTCCAAAGCTCTTTGTTAAAATTACCCCTCCAGTTATTACAACGTATTGGCTTGTATCGCTATTTTTTATTACGAGGGCTTCCATGTTCTTTGACAAAATCTCATCGGATCTTATATTGCCGTAAGAATTATTTTCTCTCTCGTTTGTTTTCGTTAGTTCAAAGACACATGAAACAATTACTTTCGACACAAAATTCAAAAGCTCTTGAGGGCTTTTCTTTCGCTATAACCCTTCGGGACCCACATTTTCCCGCAGCTCACCATCTGCGTCACATGCTACACTCGGTCCACAAAGGCTGTATTAGTAAAAGTGCTCATACTCAGGAATTTTCTGTCAAATCATTTCATAAATTCTTTTATTCTTTCATTCTTTCACTTGTTTCGGTCATCTGACTGCTGCCATGCTGGAGTCGAAGAAATCAACCTCAGGACTCCTTCTTTGTAAGCCTAGTACTTATTCTATCGGTCACGTTTGCCAAACCGCTAAAATAAAATCGGCTGGTCCCCTCCCGCAAAATGTTCAAGTCCTTGTGCCTAGAGTAGAAATAATCAAATCGACAATTGCGAGGCTGCAAATACTTGGCAGAACCATAAACGAGTCGGGTAAAGTACTTAATCCCTCTTTTCTGGATCTTCAATCCGCTTCAATCAACTTTGCTATTTTTGTTTTTATCCTTTTAGAGTAGATGAACAGAATTATAAACCAAATATTGGGGTCGATGTAATCGCTCTCCCTTTTCCTTCTAAAATTACTGGTCCCCGTTACTTAGCGGTTCGGCAAAAGAGACAGATAGAATAAGCCTGTCATCTTTCGGGGTCGATGAAATAACGCACTATTCAGTATTGGGTTAAATAAAATCAATTTTCACAGGCGTAGGAGTGGCTGTGTGGTAAGTAGCTTGCTTACGAACCACATGGTTCCAGGTCCAGTCCCATTGCGTGGAATCTTGGGCAAGTGTTTTCTACTATAGCCTCGGGCCGACCAAAGCCTTGTGAGTGGATTTGGCTGATGGAAACTGAAGGAAACCCGTCATATATATATATATATATATATATATATATATATATGTGTGTGTGTGTGTATGTTTGTGTCTGTGTTTGTCTCCCCAACGTCGCTTGACAACCGATGTTGGTCTGTTTACGTCCCCGTTACTTAGCGGTGCGGCAAAAGGGACCTATAGAATAAGTACTAGGCTAACAAAGAATAAGTACTAGGCTTACAAAGAATAAGACCTGGGGTCGATTTGCTCGACTAAAGGCGGTGCTCCAGCATGGCCACAATCAAATGAATGAAACAAGTAAAAGAGTAAAGAGTAATCCTATGAAATTGCTGGCCTTTTGCCAAAATTTGAACCAATTATGATGATTACTATATTGTGTCGAGCAGACATAGTCCTCAGCGCATCAGAGAACATGTTCAGCGTTATTTCTTCCAGCTCTTTACATTCTGGGGTCGATTTTGCTTTTTATCCTTTTTGAGTCGATAACATAAACTATCAGTTGAGATCTGTGAGTGATGAAATACAGTACCAGTAAAATACTTGGGTTGATGCAAACTACTTGTTCACTCGCCTTAAAATTGCTGGTCTTGAACCAGAAATAGTGTGAATTATTTCGACAACTCTTAGTTTTAAATGGAGTATACGAATGCAAAATTTAAGAGATATGTAATTTATATAACCATAAATATTAAATATCAGAAGAAAAAAAAACTAAGATCACATGAAACTCATGCTTATAAATTAATTAACGTTTTGCAACAAATTCTTTAACTAGGAAATTTACTGTAATATGTTGAAACTGTCTTAATAATGGCGACACGAACATATTGTAAGGAAACACGTTAATTAATAACATAAGTTAATTAATAAGGTAAGTAAATGAGAAGATGATATACACGGAACTTACCAGAATTAATGAAAACTAGAAAATTATAATATATTCGTACTCTGTAGACTCTGAATAGAACTACCGATTATTCTGTATTCTGTTTACCAAAATTCCAATGATTAGCCAGAAAGGAGAAACGTCTACAGCTTCTGTATAGAGAAATTTGAAAAATTGTTGCTTTTTAGAAGGGTGTCTTTAATTGCGTAGCAATGGGGAGAAGGTTCGAAACTAAGACAACATATGATATACACGAAAATAAATGTTTATGATATGGTGTCATACGTTCATGGTTATTTACTTATGGACAGGGATAGACATAGAGAGGGAGAGATACATTTAAAGCCACATACGCATATTCAAATATATATGAATATATATATATATATATAATATACAAGAATAGGGTTCGTATCCAATTAACTAAAGGCAGGTTTGTTTTTGCTTTTCCCTCTGGTTTTTTGTTCTGTGTGCCATAAATATCGCCATCCGTTTAGAGAAAAATTTGTAGTTTAGAATCAGTAGTTCTTTGACTGCTATTTCTAAATTTTCAGTATGTTGGAGAAGCAACTCAATGTTAATCCCTGTATATTTATGATATATATATATATATATATATATATATATATATATAAACTCATACAGACATTGGGTAAAAATTAATAATTAATTAATAATTAGTAATTTTACCAAGTAGTTCGGTGTGTTAAAAATCATCATCGGTAAATATATAAACGCAATTTAAAATTTTGGGTTCAGCAAGTATTGCTTCACCACACACCAAAAATTAGAAATAGCAGCCAAAACTACTATTTCTCTAAAATAGTCGTATTTTGGGAAACGTATTTTAGTAGAGAAATAGTAGTTTTGGCTGCTATTTCTAATTTTCGGTGTGTGGTGAAGCAATACTTGCTGAACCCTAAATTTGAAATTGTATATATATACGAGGTGGTGCTGAAAACTTCCTGGCTTCAAGGATATCACGAAAGGCCTGGGTGAAGTATTAAAGTACTAAATTCCTTGTTATTTTACATGACTTATATGAACGGAAGGACCGTTTCAGTAAGTCTGTGTATCTGAGAAAAGAATGTGTTGAATAAAATCATAATTAACTGTTCCTCGTGTATTTTCTTTTACTGAAAGCCAGGAACTTCTCAGCATCTTCTTGTGTGTGTGTGTCTATATAACCTGTTATTATGGTATCGACCAGACTATCAGATGTGATTATACACCGCTAGTTACAATGCGCTTCGATTTGCTTCAAATTTATATATATATATATATATATATATATATATATATATATATATATATATATATAGTGAGAGAGAGGAGACCCTTTTCGATCAAGAACGACGATGGGATTGCACTTAGAAA
Organism: Octopus bimaculoides; assembly: GCF_046866305.1. Classification (NCBI taxonomy): domain Eukaryota; kingdom Metazoa; phylum Mollusca; class Cephalopoda; order Octopoda; family Octopodidae; genus Octopus; species Octopus bimaculoides. Next base: position 8,630,771 of record NC_142950.1, read on the forward strand.
GCTACCCTCCAAGGCAGAAGTCCGGGAAAGTTTATGGAAGGCCAGCAGTCGCCCATGCATACTAGCCTCCCCTCTCCACGCCACCGATGTTACCCAAGAGAAAGGCAAAGGCTGACTCAACTTGACAACAGTGATATCGGAGCTCATTTCTGCAGCTGAGTTAACTGGAGCAACGTGAAATAAAGTGTCTTGCTCAAGAACACAACACGCAGCCCGGTCCGGGAATCGAACTCGCGCTCTTACCAATATATAATAATTAACAGAATGAGATAAAAAATCCAAGGTTGTGAATAGTTTTCAGAACATTCATAGAGAGAAGGTCTTACAGCTGTTTCCGGGATATTTTATACATCCCTTCATCAGAGACGGTGCGAGAAAATGTTAAAGTAATAATTATTGTAGAGAAGATATGAAATACAGAGGGAAGTGAAGGAATGAAAATAGAATTGAGATACGTTCCATTATTTAAGCAGAATGGTGTTCATGTAAGTTTCCTGTAACTTGTGTGTGAGTTCCGATGGTGTTTATATTTGGTCATTCCGAGCATAGTCTTGTAAACGGTGTTATTCGATTGAGGGGATTTTTGGAGTGACTTAAATATTGGGAATGTGTTTGTAAGGTGAAATCAAAAACAGGAAGTGAAAAAAAATAAGACTTTGGTCGGCCCGTGGCTTTAGTAAAAGACACTTGCCCAAGGTGCCACGCAGTGGGACTGAACCCTGAACCATATTGTTGGGAAGCAAGCTTTCTTTACCACACAGCCACGCCTGCGCCTGTATGTGCATGTGGATGGTTAAATTCTTATTTTGTAAGAGAAAGAGCGAGTCTGTGTGTATGTGTGTGTGCGCGTGTTTGTATGTATGTGATTGTGTGTGTGTGTGCATGTATAAATCTCTCAATAACTGAGTGAGCCTTTGAATTTCTGTGTGATCGTGTGTGTATAATCTTGAGTGAATGTGTGTAACGTGTGTGTATAATCTTGAATGTGTGTGTAACGCTTATGCACTGTCTCGTGTATGTGTGAATAAATTTGAATTTCGTATACAAGAGAGCGGAGAGAGAAAGCGAGAAAATTTACTCGCGACCACCTTTGTGTGTGTGTGTGTGTGTGTGTGTGTGTGTGTGTGTGTGTGTGTGTGTGTGTGTGTGAGAATCAGTTAATAATTTTGTGTGCCTTTGAATTTGTGTATGATCGTGTGTATATACACCTTTGAACGAACGTATGTATATAGCTGAGTCTCGTATACAAAATTTGAATTTTGTATACGAGAGGACAGTAAGAAAGCGGTGTGTGTATGTGAAAGAGAGAGACACAGACAGAGAGCTTTTGTGTGTTCTTGCTAACGATTGATGGCTACGGTTCAGGTTGTACGTTTATTGCTCATGGAATGGATTCAACCGCTTTCTGTTCAGCAATCATCTTAGAATGCAGTAAGTCAGATTCCCTTTCAATCAACGTATCATAGCTTCCTGAATTCTTACAGAATGAATTGATGGAAATATATATATATAAACATCCTAGGAAGATCCTGCATTCAATTGAGAATTTCAAACATTCGAGAAAGGAAATTTATTGACAGTGATTCACATAACAGCTTAACGAGTTTCAGAGAGCTGTCAACCGATATTGAACTCACATCCATGAATTTTAAAATATGATCGTCATTTATGTTATGTACATCGTCCGCCACACGACGACGACGACGACTACCATCACCATCACCCCCACCATCACTACCACGATCATCATCACCACTACCACCACCAACACCACGGGGAGTCAATTGTCAAATTTGAACTTAAAAATTACTTACGTTGTATGTTGCTGTTGTTGGCACTCCGTCGCTTACGACGGCGAGGGTTCCAGTTGATCCGATCAACGGAACAGCCTGCTCGTGAAATTAGCGTGCAAGTGGCTGAGCACTCCACAGACACGTGTACCCTTAACGTAGTTCTCGGGGATATTCAGCGTGACACAGTGTGTGACAAGGCTGACCCTTTGAAATACAAGCACAACAGAAACAGGAAGTAAGAGGGAAAGAAAGTTGTAGTGGAAGAGTACAGCAGGGTTCGCCACCATCCCCTGCCGGAGCCTCGTGGAGCTTTAGGCGTTTTCGCTCAATAAACACTCACAACGCCCGGTCTGGGAATCGAAACCGCGATCCTATGACAAAGGCGGCGAGCTGGCAGAGTGGTTAGCACGCCGGGCGAAATGCTTAGCGGTATTTCATCTGCCGTTACGTTCTGAGTTCAAATTCCGCCGAGGTCGACTTTGCCTTTCATCCTTTCGGGGTCGATAAATTAAGTGCCAGTTACGAACTGGGGTCGATGTAATCGACTTAATGCCTTTGTCTGTCTTTGTTTGTCCCCTCTATGTTTAGCCACTTGTGGGTAATAAAAAAAAAATTAAAAATAAGAAACCGCGATCCTATGACCGCGAGTCCGCTGCCCTAACCACTGGGCCATTGGGCCTCCACTGTTGTATGTAATGATATACTAATATGTTTATCTCAGGTTTTTAAATGGGTTTTTTTTTTCTTTCGCTCCTCCGCTGCTTTTTTTGATTGGGCAAGATAACTCTTCTGCCAGCTCGTCGCTTTAATGACTTCAAATCCTTGGCACAATCTAGCAATTTTAGGGCAAAGGGTACGCTGAATACGTCGATCCAGTATGTAACTGGTACTTAGTTTTATTGTTCGCAAAAGGATGGAAGCCAAGGGTGGTCTTGGTGGGATTTGGATTGATAACGAAAAGAGCCGGAAGTAACGCCGCTAAGCATTTTGTTCAACATGCCAATGATCCTACCAGCTCAGCATTTTAATTTACAGAAATATTGAAATTTTCTGCGAGCTGGCAGAAACGTTAGCACGCCGGGCGAAATGCTTAGCGGTATTTCGTCTGCCGTTACGTTCTGAGTTCAAATTCCGCCGAGGTCGACTTTGCTTTTCATCCTTTCGGGGTCGATTAAATAAGTACCAGTTATTCACTGGGGTCGATATAATCGACTTATATCCGTTTGTCTGTCCTTGTTTGTCCCTTCTATGTTTAGCCCCTTGTGGGCAATAAAGAAATAAGAAATATTGAAATTTTCCCAGTACGTTATTTTACCGAATCTCACTGGGGTAGAGAAAGGGAGAGAGGGGAGATATTGGGGAGAGGGGAAGGAAGGAGATGGAAGGAGGGGAGGGAGAGAGAGGGAGAGAAAGTGGTTGGGAGAGAAAGAGGTGGTAAAGAGGTGGCTTGATCAAGAAATAGTTGGAAACAGAAATATAGACAGGCAAACCCGTTCCCAGCTGGAATTGAACTTACAATGTATAGGATCACAACTAACGAAAGCAGATACATTTCTCCGGCACCGTAAGAATCCTTTTGAGAAACCGAGCGTCTAACCAATAATTTCATTCTGGGGTTCCTTTTTCTTTTTTCCCCACAGAAATACATACTCTCACCTGCAAACGTAACTTGATATAATTCAGCATGTGATTCAATTAATAAGGACTTATCTCTCTTGCAATTTAGTTGCTTAGGAATATAAAGGCAATGGAAGATTGCATTCGATGAAGCCATACAAGAGACGAGTCGTACACAGTTTCAGCATGTTTGATTTATTTTCTATTTTACATGCATTTAATTAATAGATTACAGAATAAAGTGTATCAAAATCACAGGAATAATGTAGCTCATAAACGAGAAAGTATCAAAAGCGAATGTATTCTCTTTATGTAAGTAAGATTTCTTACTGATACGTTTGTTTCGGTTTAATTTTATCTGCTTCAGTGATGGGAATGCACCCTTACCGGGGTATCGCCTTGCCTTGAAAGGTTTAGAGAAGCAAATCAACTCCAGGACTTGAATCTTCATATAATAATGATGATGATTCAAGTTTATTTTGTTGGATATGATGGAAAGTGTCAGCTGTCTATAGCCAGCCGGCTAAGGCGACACTTGTTTACTGGTCATGCTTCAAGAATCCTGCGAGGAATTCTTGCAGTTCCAAGCAGTTTTGTTTTTTGTAGGTGTTCTGCCTTCACACTTGCACCGATCTTTTTCGGCTATGTTGCTAGTTGAGTACTGATACTTCCAAGTGCGCCAATTATTATTGGTATCATGTCTACTCTCTTCATTGACCACAAACTTCGTATTTCCCGCTTCAAATGTTTCTTCCTGTCCGTCTTTCTATCGTCTATCTGTCCGTATCTTTTTATTGTTGTCAGTTACGTTCTTATGCCACTCTGGGGATATATATATATATATATATATATATATATACCGGAGTAAGCACATGAAATGTGTAACAAGGTGGAAAAAAGAGTACTCAAATACCAGAGGTAGAGTAATATGCTTTATTTAAAAGCAGCAGAAATATAACAAAAAACTGTTACTCTGAGTTTCACGTTCCCGTTCATCGGACAGTTTTATACATACATACATAGCGGATGTACAACACGAAATACGCTCATTGCTAGAAATAGTAGCTGGTAAGCTATCCGCGCTATGTAGAGCTTCACTGGATCGTAATATTATTTTTAATAATATATTATATTTCTTTATATATGTATGTATAAAAGAAATTTCATTACTTCTCTCTATATACTTTCTATATATATTAAACCACGCTTCTACCTGTAAATTACCAACTACTGTATATCTTATAGCTAGGACTATACATAGTGTGGTAATACACCATTAGTGCCTACGGATACATTTATCCCTTAGACGGTTGCATAACCTCTATCTCATGTTTTTCTTTATATATATATATATATATATATATATATATATATATATAATATATATATATATATATATACGTTTGTCGTAATTTGAATTTAATACATATATATATATATATATATATATATATATACACGACAGACTTCTTTCAATATCAACCAAATCGTCTAACAAGCTCTGGTCGGCACATAGTGGAAGACTTTTTCCCAAGGTGGCACGCAATGGGACTGAACTCAGAACGATGTGCTTGAGAGATAAGCTTCTTAAACACAGAGCCACGCCTGTGCATATGTATAATAGATATCTTTCTCATCCAACCCCAAAGATCTAAATAATAAACCTGTATTAATTTCATTGCGAAGTGCAACACAACGCAACACGATATATTTCTTATCTTCAAAACAATATCCCCTCCTAGAAAAAAAAATCCCCCAAAAAACAACACATACTTATCATATAATAGATTTAACAATACTCAGGTTTGCGTCATAGCAAAAATAAAAGAAATAACTAATATTAACGATAGAAGAAAAAAAAATGCAAGTGAGGAGAGGAAAGACTTACAATTATATCATTATCTGACATTGATATTAAATCTGTATTAACTAAAGCAGATAAAGATGCTGTTTTATTTTGTAATGTTTTCTTTCATTTTGTTTTCGTTTTTTCTGAGTATATTTTTTTCACTAAATGTGAAACTCCTGGCTGGGAATGATCTCTTGTTAACTGCGACAATCTTTGCAAAAAATGCAAAGATTAAGTTTGTTTTTTTTTTAATTTTTCTACAACTTGCTTCATTACGTAAAATATATTATCTCTCACAGGAGGGAATTTGCACGGTATAAATGTTATTATTATTATTATTATTATTATTATTATTATTATTATTATTAGAGGTGCCGATCTGGCAGAATCGTTAGCACACCGGGCGAAATGCTTAGCGGTATTTTGTCAGCCGCTACATTCTGAGCTCAAATTCCGCCGAGGTCGACTTTGCCGTTAATCCTTTTGGAGCCGATGAAATAAGCACCAGTTACACACTGCGGTCGATGTAATCGACTTAATTCCTTCCCCAAAACTTCAGGTCTTGTGCTTCCAGTAGAAAGTATTATTATTATTATTATTATTAAAGGCGGCTACGTGGAAGAACCATTAACGCACTGGACGAAATGCTTAGCAGTATTTCTTTCGTCGCTACGTTCTGAGTTCAAATTCCAGCGAGGTCGACTTTGCCTTTCATCCTTTCGGGGTCGCTAAATTAAGTACCAGTTGCCTGCTGTGGTCGATCTAATCGACTGGTTCCCTCCCCCAAAATTTCTGGCCTTGTGCCTAAAGTAGAAAAGATGATTATTATTATTATTATTATTATTATTATTATTATTATTATTGAATAGGAGAGCATTATGACTACCTGTCTGATGAGGGTATACCAGGCACATGCATCGCAACCTGATGTACGCAACATGGTAGTTTCATAAAATCTCATGAAGTTGCTGGTCACGCGCTGTTTATCACAAAACAATCACAGGTTTTGTTGGAGCTTCTGGAGTCCTGTATACGTAGTGGGGCTTACTACCTCCAGCCTCCGGTACGATGCTATTCGCTCTTTTCAGTCATCTAATACTTTCCTGATTATTTTGGCCGTGCCAAGGAGGCAAACCTTTTGTAACAGTTCTACTGGGCCCTCTATTCCAATTTCCTTTATATTCCCCTTGATGCCTTCTGATAATTTTCCCAAAGACCCAACAATAATTGGTACTGTCTTCACCTTCTTCATTGTCCATAGCTGGGCTATTTCGTACTCAAGAGGGTTGTATCTATCTATCTTTTCGTCTTCCTTTTTCACTATTCGTGGATCAAAGGGGCATGCGACACCAACTCTATAGTATATGTGGTGCAGCTTGTCCACCACCACTAGGTCTAGTCTGTTATGCTCTGGTACCTGACCTGTTTGGATTGGGAAATTCCAGAGGATTTTGTTTGTCTCCGATTCCGCTTCTCTCTGTGGTTCGTGTTCCTACGTCTTGCCTCTCTCTAGCCCCCACTTTTCGCACAGCTTCCAATGGAGCACTTTCGCTAACTATTATTATAATAATAATTATTATTATTATTACTCTTTTACTCATTTAATTGTTTCAGTCATTTGACTGTGGCCATGCTGGAGTGCCGCCTTTAGTCGAGCAAGTCGACCCCAGGACTTATTCTTCGTAAGATTAGTACTTACTGTATCGGTCTTTTTTTCCGAACCGCTAAGTTATGGGGACGTAAACACACCAGCATCGGTTGTCAAGCGATGT
>NC_142950.1:8642801-8655301 GCF_046866305.1 Octopus bimaculoides
AACGTCATGATTTCTATTCCCGACCGCGGCGGTGAGTCTTGTTCATGAAGAAGACACATTTTTTTCACGTTACTCCTCTTCATTCTGGTATGAATAAATTCCAATAAGTTACTTGGGAAGGTAACTCTGCGATGGACTAGCGTCCCGTCCTGTGGTGAGTTAGTGCTGTAATCACTGTCCTTTATGCGCCATGGAAACCGGGCAAAGCTCCGGCTTTATGAAGCTAGGGTACATGACCGATCGAAGTCTAAGTTAGAAGTAATTGAGAAATCGATGTCTAATGTAAAGTAGGGAATGAGGGTTCGATTCCAGTCTAAGTTTATGTATACCACATTGAATATATGTATATCCTAACCAAGCAGGCGCTGCTGTGTGGTAAGAAGTTTGCTTCCCAACCACATGGTTCCAGGTTCTGTCCCATGACGTAGCACCTTGGGTAAGTGTCTTCTACGGTAGTCTCAGCCAACTAAAGCCGTGTGGGTAGATTTGGTAACCGGAAACGGAAAGAAGTCTGTCGTATGTGTTTGTATGTGTGTGTGCGTGCGCTCGTCTTCTTGTTTGTTCCCCACCACTGCTTGACAACCGGTGTTGGTGTGTTTACGTCACCGTAACTTAGCAGTTCGAAAAAATGAGAACGAGAGAATAAGTACCTGACTTAAAGTGAATAAGTACTAGGGTCGATTCGTCCGGTTTTAATATCTGATGTGGACGCGTTATGTTTAAGAGTATAAAACATATTGGAGACAGACGAAAATCGTCCAAGGACCGGGTCCTGAGTGTCGCTAAGATCTTGAGCGACCGCGTCGCCGCTCGCTGAGCGTCGTGCCGCCGCGAAGTGCCGTAATAAGTACTGTTGCCATGTATGTGACAACGTCGGCCACCTGAAATGGGATACACTCCGTCTTTCGGAATAACTACATTTTCTGTGAATACAATTTCACTGTATCACTCAGAAAGAATGGCTGGAAGTGAACTTACAGAAAAATATATCCCCACCACCATATGCAAAATACTTCGGGGATCGAACCTGAAACACCACGAATGCGAAGCACACTTCTTCAACATTTCATCATGCTTTGTTTGAGTCTCCAACCACACCCGACCACTCCACTCCACAAATACACACATTCACATACACACACACACATGCGCACACACATATAGACACATCAGTAAGAAGATGGACACAGATTCCAGTTCATTATTTGTCACTGCCCGACGTACATGCTGTTTCCTCAGTGTGATCAAGCGCAATGGCTTTAGGTCTTTAGTTAAGATCTTCCTTTGAAGAATTCTCAACTTTCACAACAGCCAATATCTTCAATAGTAGCCGCAGACCATTTGACTACATTTATCTTGTTTCAAAGAGGCCAGAGTCATTTCTTTGTAAAATAAAATGAAAAAAATAAAAACAATAATAATACAGTCTGTAATTTTGTCTTTAACAAACAATATAACGAAAATATAAAATAAAAGAACGATTGGAATTATATTTTTAGACAAAGTTTAATTAGCCTTCTAAATATCCTTTCTATTATAAGCACAAGGCCTGAAATTTTCGGGGTGGAAATAAGTCGGTTAAATCGACTCCAGTGCGTAACTGTTACTTAATTTATCGACCCCAAAAAGCTGAAAGGCAAAATCGACCTCGGCAGAATTTGAACTCAGAACGTAGCGACGGGCGTAGCCGTCAAAATATGTAGCAACACTTGTATAATGGCTTATAGGATATATTTTCTACTCTAGGCACAAGGCCCGAAATTTTGGGGGAGAGGGTGCCAGTCGATTAGATCGACCCAGTATGCAACTGGTACTTAATTTATCGACCCCTGAAAAAATGAAAGGTAAAGTTGACCTCGGCCGAATTTGAAATCAGAACGTAGCGACACTTGTATAATGGCTTACAGATTATCGTTAATATCGAGCGATGGTGTTTTGAATTTCATACATTCGGGGACCGATGAAATATAACCCAGACAAGTATTGCAGTGTTTGCTATCGAATAATCATCTCCCACGGAAATTGTAGAGCCTGTGGCTAAATTAGATCCCTTACGGTTTTAATGTGACGGCACCTTAATGAAAGAATCTTCAGAGCGTCGGAATGAAGGGTTTCTGAGTTTAATTATTTTTTGTTATTTTTATTTATTTATTTAGTTTTGCTTAAAGTTTCGGTCCGAGGAATGTGGTCAATTGTATCGAGAAATCTACTCCCCTTAAATATGCTGGGCATATGCTAAAGGAGAAGCAGTGAGTATTTAGAAAGTGGCGAGTTGGTAGAAGCAGTAGAGCGTCAGAATCAAGCTTTGTGGTATTTGTCTTGGCTCTTTCTGTTCTGAGTTCGAATTCAGTCGAAGCGGTAATACGTGCGTCTTCACATTCCGAGTTCAAATTCCACCGAGGGCGATTTTGCCTTTCATCTTTTCAGGGTCGGTAAAATAAAGTTCTGGTCCTCTGCCAAAATTTGAAACAACTATAAAGGTGGTGATCTGGCAGAATTGTTAGAACGTTCGTAAGCTGTTTTGCGGTGTTCATTCCGGCTCTTAACAGTTTGAGTTCAAATCTGACCGAGGTCAAATTTGCTTTTCATCTCATCAATGAATTACTTAAGGAGGCGAACTGGCAGAATCGCTAGCACGCCGGACGAAATGCTTAGCGGCCTATCGTCCGTCTTCACATTCTGAGTTCAAATTTCAACCAGGTCGACCTGTGCCTTTCATCCTTTCGAGGTCAATAAAATAATTACCAGTTGGACGTTGGGGGTCGATGTAATCAACATTCTACCTCCTCCGCAATTGCTGGCCCCGTGCCATAATTTGGAATCCATATTAGTATCTATTAAGGTGGTGAAGTGTAAAAGTACGCCGGGCAAAATGCTTAGCGGTACTTCGTCTGTATTCACGTTCTGGGTTCAAATTCTGCCAAGGACCATTATGCGATTCTTTATCTTCGGGGTCGATAAAATAAGTACCAGTTGAAAACAACGGTCGATGAAATCGTTTTACGCCCTCCTCCGAAATTGCGGTGATTGTGCTAAAACTTTGAATCCTTAAACTCAAATTCCAATCTGGGGTTGATGGTATTTAGTAATCACTCTTCCCCAGATCTTCGGGCCTTGTGCCTAAATTAGAAACAGTTATTAGTTATTAAGAGGGTGGCAGTTTAGCAGAATCTTCAGAGCATCGGTAAAATGATTTGTGATATTTGTTTCGTATCTTTACGTTTCTGAGTTCAGTTTTACCTTTTCGTCATTATGGGGTCGATAAAATAAATTATCAACCAAATATAGATTAAGAAACCAACCTTTTCCCCTTATGTTTCAGACCTTGTACATAAATAAATAATAAAAAAAAATATAATTCTTTTTCTGGAATATTGGATCTCAAAGTATATTTCATAAAGTTATAAGATGTAAATATTGGATTCAAAAGCCTCTTTTAAACTGAAAAGGTTGATGGATGCCTGTGAGATTTGAACTCACATCTCCGTATGACAGATGATCTACCACTGGACCAAAGGAGTCTTTCGCGTTTCTCTTTCCATTGTAGAAAATTTATTCTTACCAACGAAAATTGTATGTTGTGGATATCATAAAGAATTTTATAAACTTTTGAGAGAATATTTTTGCGAACATTGGATCACGAAGCGTATCACATAAAAAGCTTTAGGCAATAACATAACTGTGGGGTTAAAACAATCCTTTTGGACAGAAAAGGGCTGCCCGCGTGCCTCGAAATTCTTTTATATATATATATATATATATATATATATATATATATATATATATATATATATATATATATATATATGCTTCTATTTCCATGTATATGTATGTTTCTGTGAGGCCAAAACTGCATGGTTGGAAAGTGAGCTTCTGTTAGCAACACAGCTATACTTTGTTATCATTTTGTTCATTCTCGCTAATCCCTACAGTCTATAATGCCTTACATCTGAATTGTCTTAGTTTTCTTTTTGACCTATAGCTTTTTATCATATTTATTCGTGTATACGTTGCACTCCTGTATAAGGTGCAGACCTAATTTAGCATTAAATCTTGGTACAAAACTTATTCCATTCATATTCAAACATTGTCGATTATGTAAGTCGTACCCTTCGTTTATCAGTTGAAATTAAATATAAAATAGTACAATTTCTACATGAAGAATATGAAACTCTCCCTCGTTTAAGAGATAAATTGCTTCACTTCTAAGGTCACAAGTATGTCTACATTTGCATGATCCTAATACTTAAAAATGAAACAAATTCAAAAACGACAGTAAAAGACATACGTGCTTCGTAACATAACGAAAATGCACTTAACCGCTCTTTCAAATGAATCAAGGATAGGTTAGCGTTAGCGATCAGGTTTTTACGCTGACATACATCAAATGAGGACGAGATGATAAATTGTTATTTATCTCTTCACATGGGAAACGGGAAATGATGCTATGAACTGTGAGAGGTATGTTAATAAGAACTAAACTAATCTAAAGGGATTTCCATTATCGTTTTTAAATAGCATAAAATTCCAAGTACTTTCTTTCAATCTAGGATCATATATTTCGCGTAGTGTCTGACTTCACATCTGTGTATACATACGTATATATATATATATATATATATATATATATATATACATGCTTACTTACAAGTAATTATGTAGAAAATTTTGACACCTAATAATGGATGTTTAAGCGAAATTAGCACCTTTGTGTGTTACGGAGAAGCTAACATGCGTTTTCTGCGGTGTAATGGTTTTATTTTCAATACACAGGATCGGTTGCCTGGCAAGTAGACCTCCAATGTGTGTGTGTTTGTTTGTGCGTGCGTGAGTGTACGCATTTGTGTGTGTAAACGAGGAAGATGAAGATATCGATATAGCTTCGATTTAATATTGGTAAAAAAAATTGTCCCAATACCATCTCGTTTTAAACGACCTATATATATATATATATATATATATATATAAAATATTCCTCTATACACAATCATACAAAAAACCCCACCTTTTTTGTATTTATTTTTACTCGCATATATATATATATATATATATATAATTTTCCTCTATACACAATCATACAAAAAACCCCACCTTTTTTGTATTTATTTTTACTCGCACATATATATATATATATATATATATATATATATATATATATATATATACGACGGGCTTCTTTAAGTTTCTGCCTACCAAATCCACTCGCAAGGCTTTGGTCGACTCGAGGCTATAGTAGAAGACATTTTCCCAAGATGTACTTAGAACCATTTATATATGTGAGTGTGTGTGTGTATACACACATATATACATATATGTATATATATACGTATAGGGGTAGTTTCCGATAGCTTTTTATTCCTCTATCAGATTCACTCACGAATCGCTGGTTGGCTTAGGGCTGTAAGAGTAACGTTTGTCCAAAGTACTGCACTATAGCTTAGTTGCGGAACACATTTTTGAAAACACATAACCATATCTGCTACATTTATATAAGCGTGCGTGCATGCACGTATGTCTGTATGTGTTTATATGTGTGAGTGTGCTAGAGAGTATATTGTCAATGAAGTAGTAGTGAAGATCGTTTTGTGCCAAAAGACTATATGTGAAATTTATAGCCAAGTATTTTAGTATCGTTTTTATATTTATTGAATATTAATGTAAAAATGAAATTTACCTCGGAGGCATCACGATATATGAAATATGAGTGGAGATAGAAAATAACATGTTGATGGTATTTTGATGCGAGCACACGCATGCACACACACACACACGTGCGTGCGAGCACGCACACAAAATCTCACACACACACACATATATATATGTATATATAGAGAGAGACTCAACTATAAACACACACATATTAAATCACGTGTGTATGTATATATAACTGTGTATGTGCATACATATATATATATATATATATATATTTATATATATATGAGAGAGAGAGAGAAATATATATATATATTATCAAATAATATATACGTAAAAATACATATATGTGCGTGTATATATATATATATGTGTGTGTATATATATGTGTGTGTATATATATATATATGTGTGTGTATATATATATATATATGTGTGTGTATATGTATATATATATGTGTATGTATATATTTGTGTGTATATATATATTTGTGTGTATATATATATTTATGTGTGTATATATATGTGTGTGTATATATATATATATGTGTGTGTATATATATATATTTGTAGATATATATATATGTGTGTGTGTGTATATATATATATATATATAGGTAGATATATATATATACACGTGTGTGTATATACATATGTATAGGCATATCTTCTACAAGAGAGGAGGCTCATTGAGTGCGAGGCATTCTATCTTCATAATTGGCTTAAATATTCGATTTTCCAATGTATTTTCACAATGTATATGTGTTTCTATGGCTGTGGAACTTAATACGTTTGCAATGAAATCATTTTCCAATATAGCTTCCATTTTTTTCTCTTTTTATAAACATATATATTCACGGTGCTATTCTTTATCTACCTATCTTATTAAAACTCTCCCCCCACCTCTGTTACCTTTATCCCCTTCTCCCTCTTCCTCTCTTTCTCTGTCTCACCTTTCTCTCTGCCTCTCTGTCTGTCCCCCTCTCTGTATGTATATATATATATATATATATATATATATATGTGCGTGCGTGCATGTGTATGGATGCATGTATCTACTTATACATTATGTATATCGCGCATGCTGTTGTGTAAGAGTGGTACGTGTGTGTGTGTGCCTGTGCCTGAGATTGTTTAAGAGGGAGTATAATTAAGTATTTCTGAATATATTCCCAACCACTGCTTTAGTTTCATTACATTTCTCTCCTTCTCTCTACTCCTCCCTCTCCCTTTCTTCTCCTTCCTCTACTCTCCCTCCCTCCCCTTCCTTCCTGCCTTCCTCTCTCATTATATATACATACATATATATATATATATATATATATATATATATATATATGTTTCTTTTTATCAGAAAAAGACAAACATATATATATATATGTTTCTTTTTATCAGAAAAAGACAAACATATATATATATATGTTTCTTTTTATCAGAAAAAGACAAACATATATATATATATATACATATATATATATATATATATATATATATATATATATATATTTCTTTTTGTCAGAAAAAGACAAACTATCTGCAGCGTTCATTCTTCACAAATGCATATTTATGCACATCTAACATGCAAAGCTCATCTATCAGCCCGCATTACGATAGAATGCATTGCCAAGCTTTCAATACGGAGCCGATAGCGATGGAGATAATAAGCGATATTCATTTTTTCATTTTTTTTATTCTTCTTCAAAACAGAAACCAGCGACGAACATATATTAGATTGTTGTGTGAGTGAGATTGTTTATCAATGTTTTTAACTTTGACGGCCATGTTTGCCGTAATTACACGTCTTACTTTCTTCATCTCCCTTTAGCCTGTCAAATAAATTTCATGTTATGTGTTGTGATCTGTAATTATTCCATATCCAACTGTAATAATTCTTGGACTTTGTATGTTGTTTTAGATACAATATGGAGGCTTTTTCGTGGATTTGTGTAAATGCTACTCACAGAACTCGCACGATAATATATATATATATATATATATATATGCATGCGCATGTGTGCGTGTATATATATATATATATATATATATATGTCGTTTTTTTACAGAACTAATTTCAGTTTTCTGTCATGATATTCAAAAATTTTGTTGTTCAAACTGACAAAAGAATACCACCGTTGTTGTTGTAGTTGTCATCGTTATTGTTGTTATTATTATTATTATTATTATTATTATTATTGCTGTTGTTGTTGTTGTTGTTTAGCTGTTGTATTTTAACCCTTGGTAAACGACAACCGAGCAAGCCTATCATGGAATGCATTTTAATTCATCTTTCAATCGTCCATCTTTTTTCCGAATGTAATTGATTTTTTTTTTTTTTTTCAATTTTTTCTTTTAGAACAGAATTATGTATGTAATTTATTCTTTAATTACGAAGGTGTAGAATGACTTGTGCACAAACTACCAGCTATTTCTAGCGTGCCGAGCGACCACAGAAAGGCAGAATATCTTGGTTGCTTTTCCTATTATATCAGCTACTAAAATAATTTATAGGAAGACTCGCTGCTAATTTTAGCATATCAGGCGACCACACAAAAGTGTTTTGGCCACTAAAATTTCAAGATAGACTATCCTAGTTCCTTATTCTTTTATACAATCTACAGAAACACGATGCATTTGTATTAATTACTTATGAGATGTGTGGCTGTTGTTTTCAGTTGGTCAAGCAATCACATAAAGGGTCTTTGCCTCGTGAAATATCGAAGTGGACAGCCTTGGTTACATTTCCCTTTATAATTTAGATTGATTTCAGACATTATTGGTCCAGGCCATGTCTAACTTCAAAGCACCACCAGGAGAGGATCTGGATATTATGGACTACTCAAGCAAAGCGTTGTTGTTGAGATGTATCCAGCCGTTGGTGGTGTATCTACTTCGTATCACATTCTACCGTCTTATAATAGTGAAGTTTACAGGCGCAGGAGTGACTGTGTGGTAAGTAGCTTGCTTACTAGCCACATGGTTCCGGGTTCAGTCCCACTGCGTGTCATCTTGGGCAAGTGTTTTCTACTATAGCCTCGGGCCGACCACAGCCTTGTGAGCGGATTTGGTAGACGGAAACTGAAAGAAGCCCGTCGTATATATATATATATATATATATATGTGTCTGTGTGTGTGTTTGTGTGTCTGTTTGTCCCCCCTAGCATTGCTTGACAACCGATGCTGGTGTGTTTATGTCCCCGTCACTTAGCGGTTCGGCAAAAGAGACCGATAGAATAACTACTAGGCTTACAAAGAATAAGTCCCGGGGTCGATTTGCTCGACTAAAGGCGGTGCTCTAGCATGGCCGCAGTTAAATGACTGAAACAAGTAAGAGTAAAAGAGTAAAGAGTATATCATAGTGTAGTTTACGGAAGTCTTGATATTTCTAATAACAAATCACAAACACAGTGGTTGTTGAGCTAAGATCCGTTATTCAGTTAACCACACGACGCATATAGCCTTTAACACCATGAGGGAAAGAATTGATAGATAGATCAACGAGATACGGAAAAAGGGACGCGGCAGTAACTCTATAAATTAACAAGAAATAATATGTGTCTTTAAAAGGTTTTGAGAAGTATATTAAGAGTGCTACACAGAGAGAAGGTGATATATTTAGACGCTTAAATAATATAATGCCGACAGCAGTGCAGCAAATAGATGTATATAATTAGAGTGCGATTATAGTTACCTTAAGTGAGATGTTCAATTACTAAAAGTGCGCAAAACCCCCAACAGGTGGTTTGTGTTTATGATTTCGTGCTTATGGGAATTAAACAAACGAAGAGAACATTGATGAGTGCGTGTGTATACGTATGTATAAATGGGCATACATATGTATATATGTGTATGTATGTGTGAGCGTTTGTGTATAAGTATATAGGATGGTGCAGTGGAAGAACGAAGGGATGTCAGGAAAGATGCCTCGCGGTAATCGGGCTTTCTACGTCTTGAATTCCAGCGACGTCAAGCTCGGCACAATTTTGACTTCAATCGTTTTATAATCTATAAAATGAAGTACCAGTCAAAATACTGGAAGCGATTTAATCGGCGAACCTATCCTGGGAAATTATATTCTTGTATCTCAGTTATAAATGTATGTGTATGAATATACAAATATACACATACGTATTAATATATATATATATATATATACACATATATATATATATATATATATATATATATATATACTGGAGTAAGCACATAAATGTGAAACATGATGGAAAACTAGTACTCGAATACCGGAGGTAGATTATTACGCTTAATTAATAAGCTGTAAAGCCATTACAAAAATTGTTACGAACGGGAACGTGAAATTCTGAGTAATAGCTTTTGTGTTGTCTTTAAAGTTTTATTAATAAAGTACATGTATATATATATGTGTGTATGTGTGTGTGTTTGTGTAAGTGTGGGTTTATTTCTTCGTATTCCTTTCTGTCGAAAAGCGTAGGCTCGAAACGTAGAAGACTTTCTCACTTTCCCGAGCGTCAAACTAATACGCCTTCTTGTTATTTATACACTTGCCTTTGTCTTTTGTTTTTCTGTAAATTTCAACCATCCATATATATATATCTATATATATATATATCTAAATAGACATACATATATGCATACATATACCCGTACACGCACACACACACACACACACACACACACACACACACAAATATATATATATATATATATATATATATATATATATATATATATATGGAAAAGGTAGACTCAGAAACAAAATTTAGGTTAATCAGCAAATTCCGAAAAGGAAGACACATAGACGTACATTTTTTTAAATATTCTAAAAAAAAAATACTTATACATTAATACGTATTAATACAGACCGATACAAATCTAAAAAATATAAATTAAAAGAACAAAAACATATGCGCCATATAAAAACGGTGAGTGCAAACGAAAGAGAACACACTAACAGAAATCAGAATAGAGATTGAAAGTAAAATGATAAGCTACCTATAGAAAAGGATACAGCATATAAATTATATAAGATAAGAAGGTAAGACAGTTCAGAGAGCAAAACCTACATTACTAGAACTTATTAAAAATTTACAATTAAGTATGTAAGTATTTCTCATGATTTCCTTTGCATATGATCTACAAAACCTCTATGGACTTTAGTCTCTAATGGATCATTTTGCTATGTACTTCGTTACGGAGGAGGTCTTCCTGATGAAGGAGACATTATTTACAAGAATGAATTAAACTTTTGAAATTTTTACCTTACCGAAAATGTACTCCAGAAACGGCCATCGAATGGACTTCCTCTAATAACGGAACTTTATCCTTAATTCTTAATACTTAATTGTAAATATTTGATCTATTCTAGTAATGTAGTTCTAGCAATGTGTATATCATATTCAATGTAGATATAAGTTAGGATGCCAGAAATCTGCATTCTCTTGAGAAGGCTTCTCGTGGAGACGTATAGTGCTAAAAAGCACAGAAATGTATGAGTTGCAAACTATACGAGATGCTTTCTCAAGATGAATACTGCTGTGTTGTGACTTTCTGCAATTCGCTAATTAGGAACTTTTATCCGACCCACCAGCTATTTGCAACACCAGGGATTTTGCTATATTTTACTAAAGACGAAACTTGTCTAAGCATAGAGTTGATAGTAGATACGTTTGATAGTGGATAGTGTATAAGCATACGGTCACTATTGATGACGTGCTGACAGAGAAATCCGTATTTAGCAACTCCACCAGCGCTGCCGGACACTCTTCATCAGCTACTAATACTTTTGTGCTTTTTAGCTCTACATGTCTATACGTAAAATCTTCTCAAGATGAGTACTGCCGTTTTGTGGCTAAATAAGTTATTTTGAAACAATACTGCTTCCAACACTAGTAACTAATATATATATATATATATATATATATATACATATATATATATATATATATTCATTGTTAAAAAGACAAAATAGGAAGTTCTGTGTAATAATGCAGTGTCTGAAATTCTTTCTAAGTAGGGCAAAATAATGAAAAGAGCTTTCCAGGCGAGGCGTACAAGAAAAGACGTTTGTTGATGGGATGATGTAAGAAGACATTTTTAGGTAAGGCGGGACAGAAAGAAGGAAGGCATTTGTGGATAAGGCGAAACAAGAAGTTAACTTACGAAAAATGAAGTAGAGAGAAAATATCAGTGAGTAAGGTGGAATATGAAAATGTTATTTGTAGGTAAGGCAAAATACGGAGCCTTTTGTATGTAAGGAAAACAGGAAGAAGTCATTTGTAAATAAGGCGAAATACAAAGAGATATGTGAGCAAGAAGTCATTTGTACGTAATGTGAAATAGAAAGAAGTTATTTGTAAGATGAGACAAAATATGGAGAGTGCTCTGTGGAGAAGTACAGAACAGAAAGGAAACAATTGTGATTTAGTCGAAGTTTGAAGTATAATAAAATAACCATAGCGAGGGACATTCTACAGTTGAATTAGAACAGTCACAAACAGTGAAAGAAGACATGCACCCAACACCAGAGCTGAAGACACCTCCGAAAGGAGGGGCCCCGCCACGTCAAAACGGTAGAGGAGTAAGGGCCGAAACCGGACGTGGTTCCTCCTGATGATGTCTTGAGCTAACTGGATCCTATAAAGGAGCTGTTGTGGTAGCAGACCACGAAACATGGTTGAAATTCCTTCCTGTGTGCATGGTGAAACAAGAATGTTTTGCATTGTAAGGTGGAATAACAAGAAGGCATTTGCGCCTAAAATAGAGAGGCGGTATTCGCGAGTAAAGCAAAGAAAAGACGTTTGTACGTAAGGCGAATTAGAAAAGAATTAAATTGTGAGTTAGACAATATGAGCTTCGTGAGAACGTAGAAA